>NC_049980.1:18873716-18991692 GCF_000003815.2 Branchiostoma floridae | reverse complement strand
AGATATAGAAGCAGGCAAACTCTTCAGGGTTGCTCGCCGTTAAACAAAGAGCAGGAATGGCACGCTTGTGCTGCTGCCACTGATAGAGAGGGCGATGCCAGAATATCCCTGGCTGAAATCCGATAAACAAAGAAGTAACAGAACGCGCGAGACGGTGTCGATGACACAACGTAGACGTTAATGGAGGGAAATGTTTACTTTTGTGGTGGCGTAAGGAAAGCCAGGATGATGAGTACAATCCCGCCTACTAGCACGCCCTGACCCGACATCAAACCGGGCTTGCGCATGTCCAGGGGGCTCCTTGCATCTACAGTCTGTCCAACAGGAGCCGTCATTGAGCTAATCACTAAAAGATTTCGATCAGAAAAAACAAACTTTTACCATCTGTTTAGCACGGGATTTTAGCAGGTCTTGATTAAGATAAGGGACACTTCAATGGTTGTTACATGGCAATAAGTGACATGGCCTTGGTTTCTTTAAATCCCACTTGACATATTGATCTACACAATTTGGGTCTTTGTCAATATCAGTATCCGGCTCTCGGGCTTAAGTATTACGTGTACCTGAACTTGGTGTGAATAATATAGTTTGTTCGACGACATGCACACTTATCTTAAATCTTCAGCTCACATTGATTTCTCTAGAAGTTACTTAATCCAGTTAATTCTGCGTATGGACACATATGATATTCGTCCATCTACTAACAGACAAAACCCCACCAAGGCCTACGTCATTTCCAAACCGGGGCCCGGCCGGGCAGCTTTCGGGAACGAAATATTTTAACGTATACATTTCTATTTTTCGTTTCCACAAACAGCCCGGTCGGGCCCCGGTTTGGAAATGTGACGTTAGCCTAAATAAGGTTCTCCATGAGAACGGTAATTATAGACAGCAGGAACACACTGACAAAACAAATGACGATTTGAAAAAGGAGGAGAAATGGACAAAGTAAAGAAAGACATAGGAAAACGTCTAGTGCAATATGCCAGCTGGTTACATGAGGTTAAAATCAGCGGAGATAGACAAGTCCCACAAGACTACGCCGTGTTGCAGCCTGAAGTCACCCACCTGTTCACTTACATGCTTCAGGAATTGGGTTGCAGCACAACTATTGCTAAAAAATGAGGACGATATGTGTGTGGGAAAGGACGCTGTCCGTACCGTTTGGCAGAGCCGTATGTGTCTATTACAGATATCTTACTTATGGTGTAAGCATGACTTTTCAATGATTGAACTAATTGGGGATTATCACGCGGAAGTGTGCCCCGGGACTGACACTGAACTGTCGTGAACTCATTCACCTGAAATATACATTGTGTAACGTTGAATGAAAGAAATTGGGATCGCAAAAGTCTTTTCTTCTCTTATATCAGCGATCTATACAAGCTTGATTTGTGTGAACGTTATGCTTCTGCATCACGTTATGATTTCGCTGACGCTGATCATGAGGAAATTTATTCATGCTGTACCTACAAGAAACAGCCTCAAGGGGGCGCTGTCGTGAGCGTAGCGTCTGGGTATTTTTTTTGCATGGAAAAAGCAACTTCGCTTGCGTGCGGCCACAAATAATCGGTTAGTGACATAAAATGGTGACCTAGATACTGTCACAAGCTGTTCATTTTGCACCTTCGAATAGCGACCTTAAGGGGGCGCTGCATTGAGGGTGAAAAAACGAGTCAAATCCTGAAAACTGTGACTCACTAACTAAAACATAACGTTACATACGAATTTCGTAATCTGAGGGGCGTTCGGATTATACAGGCACAAAGTCAAAAATAACTTGGAACCATTGATATGGCCTAGGGTAGGACGTTGTGTTTTTTTGGAGAGATATCATGGCATTTGGTTGATTGATGACGTGTGAATACTTGGTAAGGGAATCTCTAAGGTTGAAGTTTACGAGCAGGAATCCCACGTGTGACTCAGATAACGCCAAAGTGTTGATACTTAGGAACGAAGAAGTTTATCTTGGCCAAGACTGGGCAAGACCTAGCCTCCATGTAGACGCTACTGTCACAGCTTATGAAAATACTGTCAAGATGGTGTCGGATACGAAGTTGGTGTGCTCGTCTTTCTTCAGAAAATATAACACTGTAAACGATACTCTGATCACTTGGTCAGCGTTTTTTTTAATCACATTCACCAACACTAGGGTTGTAATTCCGGGGTTTTGTGTTTGTCCGTCTGTTTGTTTGTTTGCTTGTTTTTTGTTTGTTTGTGAAGAGCATAACCTGAGAACTTATGGATGCATCTTGGTACGTTGGTGTTGGTGTTGGCAGAATGAAGAAATAAGTAGATTACGGGCCTCCGGGCGTCTTGTTGATGTACTGCAGCAGGACCGTTTTTAAGATCTCGTGTTCTGGAGCTCTTGGTCTCGTGTGGGAGTGGCGTAAGTTTTGGACCCCCAGCAGCTTTTCTTAACCAAAGAAGCAAATATATTCATGCCCGTAGCCAGTATTTTGGTGGATTCTTTTTAGTACTTGTGGGACCAAAAAAAATGAAATCTTGACCCACTGAAACGCCATTTCCTGCATTTTGACGGGCAAAGTTTAATCGCTGGCTAAGTTTGATAGAATTTCTATTAAAATGCACACTGCTTTTGAGGCCGACTCCCCCGACATATTTTCACCATGTCCGACACCAAAGGCGCGAGGCGTCGCAATGGAGGTCCGGGGAAATTTTGAAATCTGGGCCCCCTGAAAAGCCATTTCCTGCACTTTCTGGGGGCAAATTTTGCTGATAGACTCACTAAGATTGAATGAAATGTCTATTAGTGAAAAATCAGTCATGCCTTCGAAAAAAATCTTGGCCATGAAAAAGTGTACCTTCGAGCGTAAAAATGCGGACCTTTCAGCGTGTGGGAGGTTCAGACTTTGAAACAGAATGACTCAAGAAGGGGTTGACGGATATGTAATGCCTTTTGGTGTATCACCCGTAGCTTTAGTAACTATTAACATAACTAGGTGCTACATATATATATTCAAAGGCCATTGAAGCTTATTTGCCTAATTCATTGATATTAATTCTATATATCAGCTGCGTTCCATGTTATCACTTTCAAACTTGCAACATGTGTACCTGAAGAATAGAGGAACATCAGTTGATATCAATCTTACAAATGAAGAAGTCATTGGCGTAATTGCACCATTTTCCAACTACAGCTACCCTACTCTCCTGCTTACGGAAGTCCTGCTGCAGTTCATTTTAGAGATATGGAAGTCTGTGGACACAATTCACTATCGTTGATTGGAACAGACCGACCACTTGCTTACATATTAAAGCCTTCACAGCTCACCCGGAATGCGGAAATTGGCCATCGGCATACTCAACAGATCTGACCAAAAGATCATAAATGGTTTCGGCTTAAAAGAAATGACACAGGATCAATATGTTCTGATGCACTATCAAAGTTTCATTATTTTGTTTTTGCGAACCAACTACAGCTTAAACTTTAATGTACGTGACAGGTGAACGGTATGTGTACGTGTGGACTGTTATCACTGGTCAAAGGTTTTCTTCCGTTGGGTTCGGCCGCAAACATTTACACGAGAATTAATGTCAATACATGGCCATTGGGAGCCTGATAAGGCCGGCAAGTGTAGCAAACATAACTATGGAGACCGAAGTATGTGATCCTGAGGGGACTCTGAAAACGCTTCGTCACCAGAATGAGGGTGTACTGAGAAATGCTGTAAGTTGCCAGTTGCTTTGACCACTAAGCGATGCGCAGAACATTGTCCAATCTTCGTAATCAGGTTGCCTCAACGTGTACATTTTGTGTATCTCAGGACGCCGGAGTATTGTTGCAAACAGCAATCAACGGGAACCTACCAAACATAAAACAACAACACCTAATGGACAGGTAAGACATTTGTACGTCGCTATTTTGGTACTAGTCGTCTTTACTTGAGGCGGGGAGTTGTAAGTGTGTTGAAGTTTTATCTCGATGAAAATCTATACACAACAGCCGAATTTAACCGACATCGGAGCGTTTGACGCTCCAATGTGTGATTTTCACTTCGGTTACCAAGGAGAAAAGCGGTGGTGTTGAAATTAAAAGGTGTAATAGGCACACTTAGTAATCGTGTATAACGTAAACTACAGTGCGCTAGAAACAAGGATGTATAATACCAGTATGTGCTTGAATCTAGACTCTATTCATTTAGTCAAAGTCTGTTCTATTTATATGCAGAAAAATGCGCCGTGTAGTCATGATTTAAGACTTGTTTAATAATATGTTTGTCATTTCAGTACCAGCCAACCAGAGGATCGCAACATCCAAGCAGACGTTAGGGTGGAGGAACGCAACGTTCTCTGGCAGCCACTCGCGTGTCTAGGGTTCTTTGGTTCAAACACTTCGAAACTCTCTCCATATGTGATGATAAAAGGGCAGTGTGGGTTCTCTTTTTTGATAGCTTCGTTTCCCTTTTCTCACTTATTGATCTATTTTACAATATAGATGTTGTTTGTTCGGGGTAGTATTTAATCTGCTTTTACATCAGTATTATTCAAGTGAGATCAAAGTGCCACCATGCAGAATATCATGAAGGTAAGAGTTTGGTTTACATTACAACCAAGCGCGCGAAAACGGTTAGGGCAGTGCGCAGGCGCAGAGGCTCGCTAACACACAAGGCGTCTTTCCTTTCTTCTTCACGTCTCCTCTTCATACTAAGCATGCACCACTAACTATTGAATCTTATTGTGTTTCAGAACGGTTTTGTGGTCTTTCCTAGCCTGGAGTCCAGCCTTGTCCGCTTTAGTCCGCCCCGAAGGCGCAACCCGTTGTTGGCGTGACTTAAGCGGACTCCAGACTAGGTCTTACCACCGCAAAACAAGACATGTGACAAGCAAGTTATCCCTATCAAGTGGCGAATTAAGGTCATGCCATATTTCATTTGGAAAGGGATGGAAAGCACATTTACAGTCTATTGCGGGATAACTTGCTTTCACATGTAAGACATTACTCCGGAAACACGTCCTCACTATTCATACTGTTTCAGCTGTAACAACAACTCAGATGACCACTCCTGACGGTACTTCTGCCGCACCAGAGACCGTAGCGCCTGCTGAGGTACACACGTGGAAACCGATCTTCACCCTACCGACACTACCTTCGGTAGTAGATGGAGCGGGGCCGGAAGGTAAGAAATAGCTTTATTGGCACAACAAAAAATACAGTAACTTACGTGTGGTCAACTAAAAACAGTGAGTTAGAACACAAATCTTAAGATTCTACTCTCTAAACAGTAAAGTCTAATATATATAAATCTGTAATATCTTCGTCCAGTCTAGAGGAATATTATCAATACGCCCAGAGAAAAGTGGGTTGACATTCATACGTGTTCTCTTTCCCGAAGCCTTCGCCATGTTGGAGTGCACGGGAGAGTACATGCAGATTGTGTTCCGTCGCTCACATATTCCCGACTTCGATACGGGCCACCTGCACCTCATAGACCCATCGTGCAAAGCGACCGGAAACGCTACACACATCATTCTGACTGCTCCGTTGGAAGGATGTGGAACTGTCAAGACGGTGAGTACTAAGTTATAGCCTTACCTGTAGATATTGCACGATTATCAGTTTAAAATGGACGGCAGTGGATAAAGATTGACATCGTTGCTGTACTTGCAGGATACGGCCTCTGAAATCATCTACTTCAACAAGGTGCTCAGCAGCGACAACGATGGCATCGCCTTCATCACTCGCATCCGGGAGCTTGAAGTGCCGTTTGAATGCCGCATGGACACACGGGATACCGTGAGCGCCATGTTCAGTCCGCAGATTGAGAAGATCTTCTTCTTCAGGTCGGCTCATGGGAAGTACAACTTCGACATGCAGCTGTTTCAGTCAGCCACCTTCCAGCAGCAAATAGGTAGTATCACATGATGAAACTAAGATAATACTGTTCTTCAAATAAGAGGTTGGGCTCATCAGCATGTTTACTCACTCGCTCAAGAAAACTTAGAGTTGCGATGAACGTTTAAAATTTTAATGTGCATTTTAAAGGTCTATACTAACGTTATAATTTACCAATGCAATGGCATTATGGACAGATGCCATCATATTTTACTCTCCAAGCAGAGGTTGAGTCGTTGAGATATATAGTACTAGTAGCAGTCGGAAAATTTACAGGCGCGCGTAAGAGGAGCGCGCGTGTAAATTTCCTATATCTCCACGACTCAACCTCTGTTTGTACAGTAATCAAATTTACAACTGCAATATGAACAGAAGAAGTAACTGTGAGTACCAACGCCTGTTTGCATGCCGCTGTCTGTACATGTTTCAAACCCATCGGTCTTTTCCCCCAGATACTTTCCCGTACGTGGTGCAGTTGAACCAGCCGCTGTATGTGCAAGTCGAGGTCCTGACTCCGGACCAGGATCTGCAGCTGTTCGCAGAGAACTGCATGGCCACTCCGTCAGCGAACATACTGGACCCCATGTCTTACACATTCATCAGTGATGGGTAGGTATTGCAACAATGTTGGCTAAACCCACCAATTCAAGAATTGCGCCAGTCTACACATTTATGTATTTCTCTTATATACAACGAAGCAGCAGCATCCACAAATCAGTACGTACTTATGGAAGCTTTCTTTAGTTGAAATGCATCGTTTGTCTTTGTTTCCTCTAGATGCCCAGTGGACAGCACCTTTCTCTCACTGTCCTCAAGCAGCCTGAAAGAGAAGCGCTTCAGTATCAACTCCTTCGCTTTCGTCAAGGACTATCCTGAGGTAGGATCCACTTTTGCACTTATTTGAGCCAGATAAAGTTATCGAGCTGTTACAAAGTCAATATGTGAGTATTATGAAGGATTACTACCTCCGGGAAGGAGGTTGACCTCGGACTGGAGGTACTGTTTTGGGTTCTGTTTGGGAGTTCGCACCTATAACTCAAGATCCTTTTATGAATTTCTATGCATGCTGGTACATGGGTAACGTTACGTCCTAAAGAAACGGCGAATTAGGACCCCCTAACAGTATATCCAGGTGCAGTGCCATTTCGGGAGGACACCCTCTTCATTAAGTTGTGTCGAATAGTCCGTTGATGCCAGGCGTTCCCGACGAATGACCTCTTATGGGAGGGATTGATTATGAGAAGAAGGGAAGGACAGGATCACTTAAATGGTCGATGGCTAGTATAGCTCGTGGCTACGACATGGAGAAATTCACAAAAATTCTGAATGAAAAAGTTGCAAACTGATACGTCCAGAATTCAGTGTTCTAACACCATTGCATTGCACTTCCCGTGTAGGTGTATTTGCACTGTACAGTGATGGTGTGTAACGCCACAGACCTGAGTTCTCGGTGCGCCCAGGGCTGTCTGCCACCCTCAGCTCGACAGAAGAGAACTGCTCCTGGTGCCGAGCCGCGGTACAACGTGTACAAGGGCCCAATTCTGAACCCAGGGTACAAGCGACCTGATGACATAGGTATGTCCATCAACGGTGGTCAAACTCACTGTAGGCCGGCATACCGTCCAAAATATAGCGTGCCGAGAATGGTCTCTTGAAGCCGAGAAGTTCCTAATACATTACAATTTTTTGAAACTGTGCATGCATTCTGGTACAATAAAACATATTCGTCAACATTCCGACTGCACATGCTGCAGCCTTGATCACGTTTGAATGACATGACGTCAGAAATTGTGTTAAAACTGTCAGGACGTTTTGCAGGTTTTTGAGTTGGTCTTTGCTGCACTAACTTGCGAATGTTTCCTCATAGATCTTGCAGAAGAGGTTGAGGAGAATCGTGGAGCCCAAGTTCCTCCCAGTGTCATGACATCACTGGTTATTGCTGTCGGGCTGCTGCTGTGCGTCGTCGTCACTTTGGTGGGCGTTATCGCCTACATGCGCATGCGCACAGCCCACAAGAAGCTCTACGTGGCTCTGCCCACTGATGACCTGGAGTGAATGACCTCGCCTCAAAATGGCGATTTTCGTTGTTATAGCTTTACTTGCTTGCGTGCGCCGTCAGACACAAATGATTGTAATCTGCACACAGGATTTTGTCTGCTCTCTATAGCAACCGTAGTCTTAAAGGATTTAATTTCAATATTTGTGTAGTTCATCTTATAGATGGAAATTGTCTTTTGTTATACCTTACAATTCCCAATACAATATCAGACTTCTGTAGTTATAATCTCCTCCACGATATCAGAATTCACAAACCATGGCCAGAACATTTGTGGTAATCATCTAGTTGGCTATTACTGTCTTTCTCTGTCGATCTTCTGTAGAACAAAAATGTCCTCACCAATATTGCATGGAAAATGGCCGAAAATTGTGTACTTGATGAAACTTCCCCATTAGCGGAATCGCTTTGTACTATATGAAGTACTTGCTTGCTGAATAAACCGTGAACGCACGGCCGTTGTGCAAAAACGTCGTTTCCAACTTATTATTTTATCGCTATCAATGTTATGCTCACAGAACTTGCGCCGATAAAAAAACAGTACATGTATACATGTCAACCAAGTGCCGAACGATCTTGTATCTGATAATGAGAAATTCACCAAATATATGAATTAGATGGCAAAATATCAGATCAAGGATTCTTGCCTAAAGTACACAGTGGTTTGGTATACATATGGTGATACTAGTTTAGATAAGAAATATTTTGTTTATGTGTTAGTTACTAGGCTAATTATGAGGAGTTGATCAATTGCTAAGGCCCGTAGATATAGCGCTGCACATGCACAAGAGTGGCCAAATGTACGAATAATGAATTTCATGGTCGGTTAGAGCGGATTTCCTTCATATCAAAATACGTTGCCATGCTAATTTGTTAGTCATTTATCAACTACCAAACGCCGTCTGGAGTATAGTATGTTAGAGCCAGTCTTAAACGGCACAACAGAGTTGTCCTGGGTTACGGTGGAAACATGTCGTGTAAAGTACAATTCTATATAAACTATCAGTTCCATTGTTTACACTGCCCGTATTAATAGTTTAATTTTTAATAGTACATTCACTCAACTGTAGGTCTAAAATTACATGTTCTATTGGTACAATCATACAGTTGACATGAATGAGTCATCGGTCCTAAATAAAAATGTGTATATTTCATGTAACGGTGAGGCCGCACTGGTTTGATCACATGGATGACATCCTCTTAGCACCCCAAAACTGATTCGGGCATGCGATAAAACGTTGGGCAAAAAAAGACGACTTCAGTTGTCTTCATTATGGAATCTAAGAAAAACTGAATACACAGAACATGATGAACCAAATAATAAGTTATATATTTTTTAAGACTTTGCTCGGACTTTCTTTGGACACGAAGAACATCTTCAGCCATATTTTACCGATAGATATGGCAAAGAATTACAATTGGAATAATTACGACATCTTGTGCGTTTTCTGATACTTTTTGGTGACTTAGCAGGAATCAAGCAGAACCAGTCGGAATGAAGTATTTGCAAAATTCGTGCTACATTCGGGTGGGAATTCCAAATGGACCTTATATCCCCATATATTTGCTCGTTTTGCAGCTTCATTGTACGATTCACCGTACAAATAAAGAAGGTCTAGGTGGGTGGATAGCAGTGGTGTTTGGTTTGTGGGTAGGTCTTGGGAAGATGAAGGTCATGGTCGATTTAGAAATTATCTCTTGCACAGTAACAGGGCTTCCGTTTTTCGTATCTTTTATCCTGGGCATGATATGCTCATATTTTTGTTTGAAAAATGTAACCTAGCCACGCATTACAGGACTGTGTTTCTAGTAAGAAAAAACTCTTTATCTGCACGGGCTGTGTTATCAAACTGCAGAAACGTACCATTAACTCTTACAACACGCTATCAATACAAGACGTCATTACTTGCGTTACTTAGGATAAACTGTACATATAGTCACTATATCGTAACCTGCCGTGAGGTTTGGGTGCCAAAGTCAGCGGTATGAATATCCACATTCTGTTCATCATTTCTCTGCTTTCCAAACAAGGTAAGGCAAATGAGAAATAGATTATTGTCAGCAATGTTAGTTCATAAGTGGATATACCATGTGTAAGAAAAAAATTTAAACGTTACCATAAGTTTAATATTAAGAAGATTTGTCCAGTACAGTCCCATTTGTGTCTCGCACTGCATGTAGATATTAATGAATTATCATTTTTTTTAATCAAAAGCAGGATTGTGGCTATTTCAAAGATGTTGCAGTTTTGATTACTTTGATTGGGAGTTTTCGTTGAAATCTGTAGTGGTAGATGAGCTGGGTGGTTGCAGAATTTCCTCGACGCATTTATGGATGCGTTTGGTCCAGTTCGTCCGATCCATTTTCTGTCGTTTTTCCATGCTTTATCTTTCTGGGGAAAAAAGACACTAAAATGTTCGCCATCCTTCAAAGCTGACACCGATTGGCTGATCAAAACAATTCCAACGACCAGGAATGCGAAACATCGAAAAAGATGTCTGGATAACCGAGCGACCTTGACATCCAGACATCTTTATGTTCATGTTTTGCATTCCTGGTCAATGGAACTGTTCTTGCATCAAAGTGTATATCATGATTATCTGAACATGTCAGTTCAATTTTATGGTCACAAATCAGTTATCAACTCGGCATGTTCCTTTATAGTTTTAACTTTGCATATTACAAATGAGCTGATCATATGTTTATTGTCACACGTCACTCAGTGGCGGCTATAGACTGTTCCCAGTGCACGTTCCCGGACACGCAGAACCCTGATGACGTCACATGCATCACCAGCCCCCCAGCGGCCACCTCCTGTCCCCCCAACACCACGCGGTGTGAGGCCGCCGTCAGCGCCAGCATGAGGGGTCAGTACTATGGTTGAATAATTCAATAAGGGTAATAAATAAAAGGCTATTTTCAAAAGATAAATTCTCTGTATCCTATACCGTGAAACATAATTCAAAATCCGAATACTAATTACAGAAATCTGTCCCCTTTCTTGACAGGTGGCGCCCTGCCCATCGTTCTGAGTTTCAGGCGCATGTGCAGCAGTGTTCAGGGTAACCAGGGATGTGCGCAGGCTCAGAACACACAAGAGTGCCAGACGACCTGCGGCACGGGTCTGTTTTCCTTTTTTTGTGCAGAAATTGCGTAATACCTATGTCATATCTCTCTCGTGTCGTGTCTTTCTTGGCATATCCTCTCTGCAAAGCGCAGAGATGCAAAATAAAAATAAAAACATCAATATGCACTCTCGGTGGAACTGCTAAATTACCATGCCAACATTGGTCGAACTGCCAACTTTGATCAGGATCTGTTTATTCTCTCAATCTCGTCTTTCATTTCAATGGTATCGTCTTCAAACCCCACGGCAGACGGCTGCCTGCCGGATGACCCTACTGACGCCATCAGAGATGACACCTGTAGCGGCACGGCTCAGGGCGGGGGCGGTGGTGCAGGTGGGGGCGCCAACCAGAACACCGGCAACGGGACGCAACAGGCTGGAGCCGGGAGTAATGGTGGTGTCATTCCTGAAAGCAGCATGATTACCATGACTACCATCACCATGGTTATTGTGAGATCAACATCAACAACATAAGCAAGTTCTTCTACAGCCTTTCAAGATTGCGTAACTGTGTCTCACGTGGCAAATGTAGGTCTTGTTAGCAAATGACGTTGCTTGGAGCAATGTGTAAGTACAAGACAGCAATGCAAATGTAGGAACAATGCAGTGTCTTGCAAGAGAAGACTTTCAACACATTCAGGGAATCTTTTGCATTCTCATTTTTCGCAATTCGTTGTACGTTGCTCAGCAAAATGACGTTTGTATATTCAAGGAATTTTTAAAAACTCCTTGTTTTTTTCTTTACATGTTAAGCTAATTCCCTGTGAGATGAAGACCAACAGTAGGCCTTCAATACACACATTAACATATCCATTGTAGTGTATTAAAAACTTTTGAAAACATGGGAACTGAGGTGTATAGTTTCATGTTTCTTGTTCTACGCAATAGTATTAGTGCAACAATGACTTAAGCAGGTGCACCCTTTTCTCCCTGATTTGAGTGTAGCATTTTACAATGAAAGGCTTACGGCGCATATCTACCATTAAGATCCTGCATGCTGCTGTTAGCCAGCTTTCTGAGTATCATATGCCACCATAGGATCTGCTTTGCCGGGCCTTGCCACTGACCGACAACCAGGCTCAGTTGATATTTTCTGTGGAAACGTTTATTTTGGTAAAACAAACAAACATTGAAAGCAACTCTTCCCCCGAAAACTGCTATTTCGGGGGTATTCTTCCAAGCCCTGTGCACGGAAAAGATTAATTGTCCCAGACATAATGACTAATCACAGCATCTTCTTTAACCTTTAGATAACATGGATAACGTTACATCGAAAACATGCCTTGCCGCGAGTTCTATCGAGCAGCAGCATCATGGGATAAATAGAAGTACTGCATCAAGGTAGATCGGACGAACTGAGTACCTTGCTCCGTCATTGTGTGTTTCTGAATTATAATATATCGTAGAAGTATGACTTAGATTTTGGTTGTTATGATTGGAACATTTCGAAAGCCCTTGCTATGATAAAGCTGTTTTTCTAAATTATTCACCCCTCTGCCAAGTGTCATTGGTTTATTCCAACATGGCGGCGTTGAGGTAGAAGAACTATGCATAGGTCACGTTGTTTTGGTTATATAACTTCGTCTGGTAGGTTAATATCGCTCTCAACAACAACGAAACATGACGTTAATTCTTCGCCTGACATCTGTACGAAGTTTTCGGTCGACGCTAGGTTCCTCCGTGGGTCTGGGATCGGTCTGGTTTGGAGGATGTCCAACGTGCAACAAACTCAGGACCGCTGCACGTGAGTGTGTGATCGGGCGTTTTTCTCGACTTTTGATAGTATTCAGATATCACAACTCTTACGTAGGTTATACTTATAGTTTGTATGTATTCCTGTTGATATTATCAGTGGGACAAATATACCCGTAATGCTTACTATTGACATTTGGCTGGTAATAGTTATGGGTAATCCCTCGAGAAACACATCACCCCACGTGGGTACAAATATTTTGCTAAATCATATTGATAAGTTTAGTTGCACGAGAGCATAACTTTTGTAGCTACTGGGGATATAAATTTTTTCTATGACCGTGGTTTGAAGGTAGTATGTTTAGCAATATTTGACAATGTGTGTTTTGTGATAGCCCATTATTTACAATGCTTATCAAGTGATGACCAAATTTGAATATTTGCCTAGAACAATGTGCAGATGTATTAAATGGCTCCTGAAAATGGCAGAGTGTTTGCAACTACAGGCCGGATGAAAATGATATTTCTCGATACATCACATGGTAATAGGGCCTAGCAAAGTAAGATTATGTACAATATTATATATGATATTACGTTAACTGGTCCTTTTCCTGTCTGATATTATACTGTTGTAGGGTACCAGAATACTGTTGACTTCCGGACGTATGCAAATGTGGCTGCAAAGAAGAAAGACCCTCGTGTTGAGTTGTACACAGGTAAAGAGAAGGCTGTTGTTTACCATGACCATCTGAAAAAAATAACTTCAAACTGTTGTCTCCTGTACCATTCCTGTCTCAGGGAAGACAGTGCTCATATGATACAGAGCATAAAAGAAGCTATCTGCCGTAGCTAGTCTGCAACACGAGATTTAAGGTCTCATTGATGTATTACTCCGAGTGGGTACCCTAAAATAGATCCGAGCCAAAAAATAAATGGCTGCACGGACGCATGTTTTTAGCGGTGAGAAATTCCCTTTCAGCTAGCGGAACTGATCTCAAAAGTTAGATTGGTGAAAGCTTGTTTGTAACTTTAGAAATTAGCAGGTAAAGTTTTGCAGCCGCGTGCTAGGTCGGAGGTACACAGTCGTGGGTTCTGAGTGGTGCGGTTGTACACTAGCAGCAAAAAAGTGCCTTTTTGGGTGATTGACTAATCGTAGTTTGAAATTGCTATAAAAAAAGGTTGCAATGCTTAGTTTACGTTGGCAATTTTTTCCCACGATATAGGGTAAATGTGCTCGACATAGAATAAAAAATCTGCTGAAATTTCACGTAGCTTCATTATGAACGCGCCCATTTAAACCACAAATTATAACATAGAAGTCTATGGAAAGAAGAAACTCATCAATGAGACTTCTTAAAAACTGGAAGTTCTGCTGCAGTGCTTGGCAAAGTTGCAAAGGGGCCGAGAATATAACATGTCTGCATGTTAGAAACACTTACATGGACTAATAGACCAAACTTGAGTTAAATGATGTTCACATATGGACAGACACATATGGACATACACTGAACCAGCCCCCCCCCCCCCCAAATATAACCTTCTTACTCTTAGACTCTTAGCCAAGGTAAAATTTGGCACATTATTACTTGTATTGAGCAAGTTGCCATGGAATGTGATATTGTGTGGCCATAAAATCACATAACTTTGAGGATCAAAACCTATAAACTTTAATTCTCTTTTGTTTGTTTTCCAGTGTTGTCATCTAGAGCACAACAGCTAAGCAAGCCAGAAAAAGGTATGACATATGATGTACTTGTGTGTGTATACATACATGCATATACATATTAAGTTATATGAATCAAAAAGTGATGGCAGTATGTTAAAATTTACTAACTCTTATTGTGATCTCTACGGTGAGAACTGTTAATGGTTATTGCAGAGACCCTGACTGTAATCTCTGCTGACAGAAACTCTGATCACGGGCAAAATCTGCAATTCTGCCACATTTCCATCCTGAGTGACGTGTGTTATACATGTATTACGCAAACATGATAACAATTCTGCTGGGAAAAAATAGATACCATTTTTTTATACCTTGGCAATGGTAGTATGGAAAATTCCACCTTCATTAACAATGCAATAGTTGCCTGAATATTATTACAGTATTAGGGTTTTATCTACTGTCCAACTATATGTCAACAGTTTGAAAATGGTTTTAAGCTGTCCTGGATAGGCTTAAGGTAAGATGTTGGTATATACAAAATGACAAGTATGATACTCTTTTCATCTCACAGGTGAAGGAGTCAGACAAAGACAGAAGAAACAAGAGATACTGAAGAAGAGGAAAGTGTCTAGTCACGTTAGACTTGAACCTGTGACATCACCCCTTCACCCAGCACAACAGACACATGCACAGAGAAGTCTATCAAGCAAATCAACCGTTAACATGTATACTACTGATGAAGTGGAACAGATGCAAACATCACAAAGAGACAATAGTGTGTCAAAATGGCAGGCAACACAGAAGAAACCTTTCAGAAACACTCCCAGAGTCACAGAATCATTAGTGGAGGAAGAGCTGGATGTTCTTGAGGAAGAGGAAGAAGCTCGTGAGAAAATTGCAAGGAGACAGGAAGAGATGGAGAAGATGAAGAACATTGAGAGGAGGCAGAATGAGGAACAAGCTTATATCTTGTCATTTATGGAAGCATGTGTGTCTATAGGAGAGGTAATGTCCTCATTTGGATGATAGATGTATGATAGATGTATATGTTGTAACACAGATGTAGCAAACTGGTATTTACCCCTTGCCAGAAGTTACTAAGTACTCAGGCATATTCTGGCCAGGGGTATATCCTGGGCAGCTACACCTGCATGTATGTTGGGTTTGCTGTTTTTCCTTAAATGTGAGGGGCTGTTTCTCATATGACCTTGAAAACTGTAGGCTTGCTTTTCAAGTCCAGATGACATTCATTTGGTGTCATGGCAACTCAATTGTTCTGATGTGTTGTACAGGTGGACAGAGCTACTAGAACCCTGCATTACTTGAAGAATCAGAAAAAGAAAAGGAAACATTTAAATGCTGATATCTACAATGTTGTGCTGAAGGGATGGGCGAAACAGGTATGGAGTTTTCTTTTCTAACAATGCATTCCTTCCCCCCCTCTTTCTCCTCTCTCTCTTCTTTTCAAATGCTTGCAGTTTCTAGTATTATGCAATGAAGTGCCCCCATATATATATATATACAAATTTGATGATAGCCAATGAATTATATCATCTTCTTCTTAATTGTACTGATAATGTTTTCTTGCAGGCCAATATGGACAAAATTCGCCATTTGTTCTTCATGATGACCAAAGATGCCCTCCAGCCCAACCTACAGTCCTACGCAGCTGCACTGGAGTGTATGGGCAGGTACAGTACTTCATAAGATAAAAGTCTGAAGTAGAACGGTGTACCTAGATGATAAGTTACAGATCTGGACCTGGACAAGTACTGGAATGAAACAGAGTAACCTGGGGTTTGCTTTATGATGACAGAAGCAGTTGCTATTTGGTTTATTTATCTGATGAAAAGAATTTACTAATTCAGGAGAATTTCAAAACCAAGATGATCTCAAATCAAAGATGGCACTGATTTCAATATAATAATATAATGTTTTCATCTTTCTCCAGTGTGAATTTCCATTTTTTTTAGTCACAAATATAATTAATTACATGCTCCAATATGAATTACGTTTTGTTCTGTTTCCACTAGAGCGGGATTGACAGGTGGTGTGCCCATCAGATGTGTGAAACAGATGTACAAGGAGGTGAGTAGCATGTCTGCAGGTCCTCACCATATCTGTTTTAATAGAATGTCCACCTTTACACATAACACTATTACAGTTGTAAACATTGTAATAAAAAGTAAAATACCAGTGAATAAAGCAGTGATATAACTCTGGACTTTTTTACACCATGAATAGGGCTTCAATCTAGAAGATATTTTTAGGGATTGCACCTTCGAAGCTGATGAACAAGAGTACATATTAAAGGTAAGCTGCCCTTTATTTTAGTCAGTTAGTACTGAAGACTTTGTGAAAATTGTGTAATGCTGTATGTAAACTCATGAGGCTTTGTTCTTACTGCTGGTCAGAAGTCAAAGGTTCCAATCCCAAACAAGACCTGATATTGTGCCCTTGCAAAATTAATTTCCTCACTCCACTCTGGTGCAAAGTAGTATATTAATGAAATTACTCTGTTGTTTACTACGATTCATCACAACTGTTTTGTTTTATTAATACTACAGGCAATACAAGATGGTTGTGGGATGGCTGACTTTGCCCCACCACTGCCTCCTCTGCCCCAGAGGTGTACAACGGATCTCGTATCATCTATCTATGCAGACGAAAACAACAGCCATGACAGTGTAAGCCCCTGTTCTTGCCAAACTGATGTTTGTATACTAACTGGCTATGTGTTGAATTTGCTTTGAAGAATAGGTGAGGGGCATACAAAAGACCAATTTCATGTTCACAGTGTATGATTTCATGGTGGGAAGGTCATAATGAAAACTGATCAGATCAACCACCATACATATGTATGGTAAGTCCCTTAACAGTATTTGCAGGCTCTGCAGCATTACACGCCTGTACCCCCTTCCTGAAGTAGTGTTGTGTAGTCTGTAGGCAGCTTGTCTGTCCTATTAATCTAGGTCAGTGATCTGAGTTTGGGACACCCAGCCCATGTTGGGACTGAGGACATGGCTAGGGCTATAGCATTATATGACTAAGAAAATCACAATTTTACAGAAGTATGAGATGTTCAATTTTCTTGTTTTTGTTTTGTAGGATGAGTCCTTGCAAGTACAGCCCCTGTTCACAGAAGATGAGGTTTTACAGAGATGTAATGCCCAGCTGGAGATGGAGACCCAACACTGGCTGAAAGTAGAGTCTGTGGAGGGGCAGAGACAGTCCAGTCAGGAAGTCCTGAAGTTGGTGGGTATAGGGGAAGAACTCAATTGGGACTAGGGCTGTGTACTTGAACATATCACCAGGTACAGTTACCCACACAGAAGTCTAGGTACAGGTCATGAGCTATACCTGTACCTGAATGATTAAACAAAGTAGTCTGTGATGATGACAAAAAACAGAAACAAGATGTTTATTTGGTATCTCATACTTGAATTGACAAGGTAATCTGAAATCAAAGATGGTGCTGATTTCAACTCCTGTGCAATGTTTTCATATTTGCAATTGCTAGATTTTCTCCTTTGATGTAAGATTGTATGTTTTAGTAAAAAATGCTAGATAATTCTAAAATTTATATACTTGAGAGCAATTTTGTTGGTTGGTTGTTCTGGATCTATGCCTAAAAGATTTAAGCACTATCAGACCTGTACAATCAATGTAACAATGGGCCAGTGATATATCGTCAGTGATAAGACTTTTCTTGAGTTGACATTTGCATGTTTGTTTTACAACAGCGTGAGCTTCTGCAGACTCACAAGACAATGTGGGAGGCAGGTTTGTTGGAGGCTTTCAGGACACTCAAAAAACAGATGGACAGGCAGAGTAAAGGTAAGACCATGCTCCTTTTAGTGTATTTACTCTGTTGCTTGGTATGCATCTTATTCTAGCTATGATATCAACCCAGGATGGAATGAAGGGCGGTTATACCAACTATGAAGTCAAATACATACAATTCACAGCCAATGAGAACCTTGTTCGACCTTTTGCCAAGGTAGTAATCAAAGAAGCAGACTAGACCCAGACTAGATTGGATACTAGCTGCAGTCTATGGAAAGGCCAGAAAGATTCCAAACATTTTACTTGATACTTATTTTGATAGTCTCTTTACTAAAGGACAAACATGTAGGTTTTAGTGATTAAAAAAACAAGTAACTTTAAATTAAACTTTTCCTTACTTTAAACATTTTTACTTTCTAGTGAAAGGCCAGGTGAACATCTATCCTTTCCTGTGTGTGCTGGACGATCAGGAATATGTGGAAATGATGGTGCAGGTAAGTTGTGTTGTAGGAGTTTTTATACCTTGAGGCTTTTCTGCAGTAATGTTGTGTTCCTCTAAAAGGTAGCACTAGAATAGTATATGAAAAATGTTTTACTTTTGTTTGTATGTTTGTTTGTTTGACTCCCTGTAGGCGATCTGCCTTGTAGCAGTGACCGGTGACCCCCTATTGATCATAGCGCGTGAGCTCGGCATGAAGATCCAACAAAAGTACCGCATCAAACAGAAACTACAGAGTGGCGGTGTTGAAAAGGTAGGTATTAATCAATACAGTGGTTATCAGGGCTGTATAACTAAATGTAATTTCAATTCAGGTACAGATACAGCTATCCACAGCTGTGTAGTAGCATCTTGGCTACTGTGGCTTTGACTATGTCTAGGCTGCCATTCACAACTCTTTGTTGGTCCACTGAGCCCATGGCATTCCCCCTCCTTAGTTACACATAATTTTACATAGATGAACCAACAAAAGTATAGACTGGACTCCAGCTGCAGGCTAATCATAAACAGTAATGCCATAAGTAGATACTGTTTTTGTCCAAATGTTCTAACCTTTGGATGACTTTTTTTGGGGGACTTGTAATTTCATAAGCATGATAACAGTTCACAAATATTTCTTTAAATGTTATAACAGTTACTGTGGCCATGATTTAAGTTGTACTAACATTTTTGTTGGTGCCTTTAGATTGGACAGATTTACCAAGACTACTGCAGCTTCATGGTGAACAACAACCAGGGAGGGAAGCCTGGGCAGGCCAGGGAACTGTGGTCACAACTGGAGGGGGGGCAAGGTGTCGGACCGGGAGTGGTGGGTTTCTTCATTCATTCATTCCTCCATTCATTTGTTCCTTCCTTCATTCATCCATCCACCCATTTTTTAAATCCATCCACCGATCTAATCATTCCTTTCTTCATCCATCCATTAATTCATTTGACTTCATTGATGTGATGCAGAAGAACTAGCTGTTAAACAACATGGAGTATGGGATAGAGAATGATACGAAACAATTACATGTAGTTGTTCTGCTAAATGTTTCTGACAGTATGCTGTAGACTCCTGATGCTTATTTTTACTTAGAGTAATAGATTTAATTCTATGTGATGCATTAACTGTTTTGTAGACTTTGATACCTTTTATCCAATATGTGTATGTCACTTAGACACAAGCACAGTACAAAATGTACTTGTTTCTTTCTTTCTCCAGGGTGATGAGTGTGCTTGGCCCATCAATCTGATCATCAATGTAAGTACCAGACCGCAATAGAATCCACCCGTTCTAGCTTCAATAATCACTTCACTTCAGAAGAGACTGCTCTACATCCTGCGTTATTTCGGGAGTTGAATATCCCTCAGAAGCAGCATAATATAAGGGGGGGTTGAACTTCCAAATTATGAGGGCCGTGTGACTTAGAGCCAATCATAACTCTCACCTATATCTTAAATTGATCATTTGTAATTGTTGAGTTTGAAGAAGATTTTTTTCTCTACAAGTACTGACGTTGCAATATTGTACTTCTGTTTCCAGTTAGGAAGTCTGTTGGTAGATGCGATGGTTAGGGAGGTGAAGATTGACAATAATCTCTTCAGAAAGACCAGTGAACAGTAAGGAGCACCTCTTATACCAGAAGTAGTTAATCCAAGTTATCCAACTTTTTGATTGAGTACTCATCTAGAAATCATACATTTCCACTGTGATATTCCAAGAAAATATTTCTTATGTTCATATCACTTATCAGAAGTCATATTTATGGTGACCACTAATGGGCATATCTATATTACATGTATCTATATTTTATCCATTTATTCTCTTAACTTTGTAAGGTATACTAGATGTTCAAACTCAGCCGAGCCTACCATTGTGCTGTAGCCTCCATAACAATCATGTTTCTAACATAAACAGTAACTACAACTTTCAGTTTCTGCTTACTCATAAGCTTTATGAAAATGAATCTTTTTATGACTATTTTTCGGTTTGTAGGAAGCTGATACCTGCCCTGTACCACATGTACACCTATAGGAACATCAAGCAAGTGGGCATCATCAAAGTAAGACATTCTTATCAACATGGTTTTTCTATAATATATATTTTTTTAATCAGGCAAATTTTACCTGTACCATTACATTTCCTTCCCTTTATGTCAATAGTCTTTCTGGCTTGATTGGATTGGAATATTTTTGGAATATGGAAAAAAAGAATCACATTTGATACCATTTAGAAACTGTTTCAATTATTTGTTTAGCAGGTGGTATAGAAGCTGCAAACAAAAGTACACATATATATGTATATACCTAGTACATGCCCCGGTGCAGGTTAGATGCAGGTAGACATCAGAAATACGTACACAACTCGAATTGTACCTGCACTGATCTGCATATGAAGGCGATTCATTATATTGTTGAGCCCTGTCACATGTGACCCTTATTGTTTCCACATCCATACTCACCCAATCTCCTATTGCCCCTTAACCTGTACCTAACTTTATTTGGTAAGTGTATCTGATTCCCCCTCTGTTCCTATGGTGTGTAGCCCCACCCCATGCTGGTACAGTTAGTAGAGGGTGCCCAGGACACCAGCCTTGTGTTTGACAGCAGCCTCCTGCCCATGCTCATGCCTCCTGTGCCTTGGTCTTCTGTCAAGAAGGGTGGCTTTCTATTATCTCCAAGTAAGTATAATCCCTAGTACATTGGTTTTGAATATACTATTCAGCTTAACAAACAAACAAACTAACTAACAAACAAACAAACAATAAACTGTTGTAATTGTACATCAAAGAAGCTCCTCTAAATTCTTGGCTGACAGTTAATTCTACTGCTGCCTTCATCAAGTCAAAATAACCAGTATCATATATAGCAGGGCTCTAGCCAGCTCAATTTTTTTTCCCGTCAACCAATTCCCATTGTCGCGAAAAATGCGAAAATTAAGTTAGAAAGACGAAACGGAGACCTTGAAAAACGGGTTTTTAATGAGATTATTGTATCCGAAAGGGTGCCAACACACATTGTCAACAATCATAACAATAGCAAAACAAACAGTGTGTGGCTTTTACGACCGTGGACAGCGTCCCCAAGCCGCCTGTAGCTTCCACCAAGAATTTTTGTCCGTCAAGGTTGACGGATTGGTTTAAAAAATTTTCCGTCACACTCAGCAAATTTCCGTCAATTGAGGGAAAAACGGACGCTGGCTAGAGCCCTGATATATAGAATAAGTCAAAAGTGCCTGGAAGTTATTTTATGATGTTCGTTGACTTTCAGCATGTCTTAAGAAGTTAATGACAGCTTTTGCTTCCCTTCAACTAGATTTGAAAATGTTAGGTGCCACAGGTTGTTCAATGTTATGTAGATCAGCTGCTGCTGTGGTACATGCCTGTGAAGCTCTTGTGTTACACTGAAGGGCAGTTGTCCAAGGTGTAATATACATGTAGGTACATATATAAAACTACAGAGTTTAGTAGCATACATTAGATGTTACTATATTCTTACCAGGTGTGTTAAGTTAATGAATTTGGTTGTTAATTGTAGACATATTCCCTATTATTACCTCAGCCAAGTTGATGCGATCCAATGATGCCACATTGCAACATGAACTACTCCTGGAGAAAGTTGGGACATCGGAGTTATATCCCATCTTGGACTCACTTAACCAGTTAGGAGCCTGTGCCTGGAAAATCAATCAACCAGTGAGCAGCTTCAACTTAATTTGATCAATTTCTTAATATTCCTGTATTTCTCTTTATTGTAAAGTTTAAAATGTACACATCAAGGAAAATGGAATTCATGAATGTCAGAATCTATCACATCAATGTTGTGACATGGGAATATTGTTAAGAACAAAGTTTTCTGTCCAATCACTTGCTACTACGCTAGATTTTTTCACATGCATGTATAGTCTGCATTTATGCATCTTGATGATTTTTCAAATAAGTTGTGACATTTTTACTATATTACATTGTACTTTTCTGTATGTAAAGTCAGCTGTCCTGTACATGGGGGAGCATCAAGTTCGGACATAAACCTCATGCGTTCAACCTTTTTCACATGAAATACTTCAACATAATTTTTGAGAAGAGTAGAGGTGACCTGGTGTGTCTGCCTGGAAACCCAAGCATAGCTGTACTACCACTACTAGCCACATGTACATGTACTTTAACAAGCATCATGCTTCGCAGAGATAGAGGATGACTGCTTTACCTTTACCTTAGATCCTGGACTTGGTTATTCGAGTGTTCAACAACAAGGGCAGTAAAGAGTTGGACATTCCCCAACCTGTCTCTGAGGCCCCTACCTTCCCCAAACTGGGAACAGAGATCCTGTAAGTTTTCCTTAATACTAGTATCATATATTCCTTTTGTTTGTATCATATGGTGTTGCTTGATTTTTTTGTATTTATCATGATCTGTGTCACATAGATTCTTGGAAAAGTGGAATATGTCATCTTAAGTTATGACTGAGTTTGTTCTTTAGTACAAGTACCAAACTAAGTTTGTTTGTTTTCCCCTCAGAACAAATGGAGATAAGCAAGCAATGAGGAAGCAGATGGCTCAAGTGCGGAAGTTACGCAGTGAGATGCACAGTCTTAGGATGGACATGCTGTACAAACTGTCCATTGCTAATCGGGTAAGTCTCACTTTTTTCACATTGCCAGTCCAATTTGTTGGTTGAAACAATACCAATAATGCTTGACTGGAAAGTCACTGTAAAGAATAGTCCCTATAATGTCAAGATAATCTGTACATGTACCTTGGTCCACACAGATTACACACATGTACCTTGGTCCACAAGGAAATATGTTGTTCTCCTACTTGTTAATATGATAAGATTATATATAGAACATAAACGATGATCTTGTTTTTTTCTTCAGTTCCGTCATGAGATTTTCTACTTTCCCCACAACATGGATTTCCGAGGCAGAGTCTACCCATGTCCTCCCCACTTCAACCACCTAGGTAAGAGCCCTGTCGCATTGGGCATACAGCCATCTCACAATCATGAACTGAAACCATTCTTGGGATAGCCGTGCATGTCATACAATATACAGCTGTCTTGTTATGGAAAAGGCTGTCAGCGGTTGTTCCTGCCTCAGCTCTTCTACGATATAAATGTAGTATATCGGCCTACCACCAATGTGGCTGTACTCTAGCCTGTTTAAATTGTGCCCCAAGTGGCCCTTCAATTGCGCAGTTCTCCAGAAACTAGTCACTTAATGGCAAATACATAGTATCTGTAAGCTAGGGGAACTGGACCCTCCTAATGTGGCTAATGTTATCAACTGATATATGATTATTACAGAGTTAGAGCTTTTATTTGCCATGGGTTGTCATCATGGTGCCAGTTTGTTTTCTGCAAGTTTGTATAAATGGCTCCCATGGTAATGACATTTCATGGGTGTTTCATCTTTGATTATGATGGAATATTCATATATTGCTGAACTGTTCTGAAAGCTAAGATTGTTATTGATAAGTACTAATATTCATGGCAAAGAAATGAAATGAACCTAAGCATATAAGACTTAAAAGTTAAGCCTGTCAAGCTTAAACGTTCATCTTACCCCTCGTCAGAAACTTACACATTTTAGCCCATCCGCACTAGATGGCATACTACATGAATGATGTGTTCCCTATGGTTCCACAGGGAGTGATGTGGCCAGGAGCATCCTGGTGTTTGCTGAAGGACGCCCTTTAGGAGAAAAGGGGCTAGAATGGCTCAAGATCCATCTGGTTAATCTTACAGGCTTCAAGAAAAAGTAAGCTTTTAGGAATGATGTCTTATCAGTACCTAAAGTTTACATAGACCCTGGTGGTGATACAACAGGAAAAATAGCTAAGAGATGTACAGCTAACTGTGGATCCAAATAAAGTCACTTCAAGTTCAACACCTGGTAAAACTAACCGTCTTCCTGCTAATGTACATGTGTGATGGGACTGTATCAAAGGGCTCATGGCAGAGTGATGATTAAATCAGAAAGAAGTGATGTTGCTATAGTATAGAAATAACTACCACCATTCTCCCTTCAGGAACTCCCAGATGGAGAGGTTAGAGTATGCAAATGAGATGATGGAGGAGATATTTGACTCTGCAGACAACCCAATGACGGTTAGTTGATGGTTAAAATCCTTCCCACATCATATGGTGCATATCACCGAGCCCATCATGATGCATTTGTTTCTATAGTCCTTTGGCCACACAGTTGTGCTAGCACAAGAGCTACAATGTAGTCCACTGCTACACTCCATGATGTACATCATCGTTAGAAATGTTAAGTTTTTAAATCCTTTGTTGCCTGTTTGTATATTGTGATAGCAAGTCAAATTAAATATCATGTTGCATTTTTGTATGTCCGTGTCAATGCATGCAAAAAAAATCCACAATTTCGTTGAGAACTTTATTGGCTTGCACAATCATGCTATTGAAAATGGCATTGGGCACAGATACAAGACCAAGGCCAAATACCAAGAGTTCCTTTTTATTTAGTCAGGCAAAGCACACTGCGTTTTCATGCCACTCTATCCTGACATCCAGGGCCATAAGTGGTGGATGACAGCAGACGAGCCCTGGCAGGCCCTTGCCTGTTGTATGGAGATCGCCAACGCTGTACGGTCACCCGACCCTCAGGCTTACGTCTCACACTTCCCTGTACACCAGGTAAGGGGGCAGAAATTTGATGCGAAGTACAAAACATGTACCTGTTGAAGTTAAAAGTTAAATGGCAGTGGCTATAAGTTATAGTATAACAAACAGAAAATTGACACGAAAAAATCAATGGATGGAAAATTTGTTGTATACTTTGAATTTCTTCTTCTATTGTTGAATGATTTCCATTTGCCCTTTTATGCAGGATGGTTCATGTAATGGACTACAACATTATGCTGCTCTAGGGAGGGACATCACAGGTGCTCACCAGGTTAACCTCATGCCTGCTGAATCCCCCCAGGATGTCTATAGTGGAGTAGCCCGGCAGGTGAGGGTTTATCCTGATAATCAGTGATATCAGTAAGTTTTTCACCAGTACAGTTTCATTTTGTTGAAAGACATATGAATGATTATTGATAGTGACAGAAAAAGACCAATTTCAGCATGGTAAAACATTCAGAATATTTTTATGTGTAAATGTTGAAAACAGCATGTAACAAACAATTTTGTAATTCATTGCAACATAGGTGGAGAAACTGAGAGCTAAGGATGCAGAAGAAGGAGTGAAGGTTGCTCAGGTGTTGGACGGCTTCATCAAAAGAAAGGTACAGAAGATGGTACACTGGTGCACCTAACCTAAAATCTAAGGTGCACAAAAAAACATTTGAGTGTACAAGATAAATAGCATGTCAATAGAACCTAAGAACAAACCTCACTGTCTTTCTTTGACTTTTATTCTAAAATTCTATAGCTAACTTGAAATTGTAAACATTGCATGTACTGTCTTGCCCTGGACATTGACAGTGACATGTGTGCCCCGTTTACCGTGTCCATGAACAGGTGGTGAAACAGACAGTGATGACTGTAGTTTACGGGGTGACGAGATACGGAGGACGCCTCCAGATTCAGCGGCAGCTGAAAGATATCCCAGACTTCCCTCAGGACCACGTGTGGGAGGCCTCTGGTTACTTGGTGAAGAAGGTCTTCATGAGTCTGAGAGAGATCTTCACTCTAGCCAGAGAGATCCAAGTAAATACACTTTACACTCTGGGTTACAGTTAATCATGGTTTCAGCATATGTTGGTAGATAGCAAAGGACAGAGCTAAAAGACAAAAGTGCACGGAATCCTATGAGTCCTGCAGTCTTATTCAAAATTCAACTGACTTAATACCAAGATGACATAACCATGCGGAGATGTGATGTCCGTGTTGTTCAGTTCCATTGAATACAATGTGATGTTTGTGTTTAATATGAATATTAACAGTGTTAATCATCTGCATCTAGGACTGGCTGACAGAAAGTGCCCGTCTGATTTCCCATGTTGGCTCAGCAGTGCAGTGGGTTACCCCCCTCGGCCTTCCAGTGGTACAGCCCTACCACAAAGTCAAGAACAAATTGGTATGACATCCTCCTGGCATTGCAATGTAGACCTTGGAACAGAGCATGACATGTCTAATCATGTTCCCATTACCCAGTATGACTTGTATTGCTTGTACATTATTGATAACATGTTTGTTTTAGATTGTACCCTGACAGTAACAAAAAGTAATAAAAAAATCTGGTGAGTGTAATTTTTTTAGTCAGAGAACAGAATTGCTTTCCACCATGATAATATTCATGTTACCAGTAGATGTCAAGGGACTATGCCATCACATGTCACAGTCATATTATGTACTTACGTATCTAATCAGAGATCACATCCATAGCAGCAGCTAAACTTACAAAATTCTAATAGTCTTCAATATTTTATATAGATGAATATGCTTTTTTCCTGTCACAGGTCAGAAATGAGATGCAGAACATCATCTTGAATGTTTCCACTGACACCTCAGAGTAAGTATCTTGCTCTTGCATGTTTTAGTACCAATGTTTAGCTTTATCATTACTGGGTATGCATCCATGGTTGTTACTCATTTGCATTTCAGTGAATCATGGTTGAAGCATTTTATAACATTTAATGACCTTATGACTTTGATTGACTCAGATCATGTCATTCAAAGTACTAAATGTCTATTACAGTGATCAAGGAGCTTGCCATCAGTTTCAGATGTGCTGTTTTGCGTTGACTCTTGTGTTCTTTTCTGTTTACTCAGACGACCAGACATCATCAAACAGAAGAATGCTTTCCCTCCTAACTTCATCCACTCTTTGGACTCCACACACATGATGCTCACCTCCCTCCATTGCCAGCAGTAAGTACAAGTCAATTTGATTTGCTTTCAGTCATATTTTTTTGCAAATGCATATATTTCTCCCTACAAGAGACAAAATAACACATTTCGTACTGATTCACATTTGCAGTTTTGCATGAGAGCCCCCAATGCCCCTTTCTTAGTCAAGCATTGGACTGTTTGTAAAATTCTAAGTTTAAATATTGTGTCATAAGGTCAGTCTCAGTCATATTCCTACTGTTGGCAGCAGTCCTATTTTCTCTGTACTTCATTTGAAAGTCATTGCTCCTTTCCGCAGAGCTGGAATACAGTACGTTTCTGTCCACGACTGTTTCTGGACACACGCCTGCACTGTGGACACTATGAACAGGATCTGCCGGGAGCAGTTTGTGTCGCTCCACAGCCAGCCAATCCTGGAGGACCTCTCTAAATACCTTCTCAAGGAGTACGGAAGTCTTCCTCCTGAACTCCAGACCTCGCCTACCGCAGTCTCCAAACATGACAAACTCATGGAGGTGCTGGTCGATGTTCCACCAAAGGGAGAGTTTGACTTGAGGAGGGTGCTGGACTCCACCTATTTCTTTAGCTAGTTAGGTTTTGTAGAAATACACACACGCTAATCATGACATGGAAACTGATGACTCGGACAGAGTAACTTTACGGCCACTGCATTTATTAATAATACAACACAAATTCTTGTTGTCACACATTATCATCAATATTTCTGACATGAAATAAATTTCTTGCAACTGATGGTACTTAATTTGGTGCAGTGCTCTTGATTCACCATAGTATATATTTCATTCAATGCCTTATTCTGGAAATTTAAAGGGGATGGACAAAGGAGGATTGACAAACTAGCTACAGTGTACTTCAAATGCAAAAACACATAAAACACAAGGAAATGCACAAATAGCCTAACAATTCCATAATTAAATTAACCCTCCAGTGCTCCTGATTCGTAAGCCTGTTGATATCCTCCTCCCTCCTTCTCCTCCTTCAACAGCTTGATCATGTCATCGATCCGCAAGATTGTGATGGCCGCCTCCGTGGCAAACTTCAGACACTTGATCTTGCACATGGCTGGCTCGAAGACTCCTGCCTTCTTGTTGTCTCGAATGGTGCCCTCATACAGGTCTAGACCAACCCTGAAGTAGGACAGGGGACAGTAAAGAACAAAGTTTAGCTAGTTTATTAGACATACTTTGTCAGTATAGTGAAAGACTAAAAAAGTTCCAATGTATTTACAACTGACAGACATACAACAGATATATGTAGCCTAATGCAGAAGTAGCTGCTAAAGATAGTACTAAAGATGCTTAAAAGAATTCTAGGAAAATAAGAAATATTCTCTAACATTTCTCAAGTCAATGAAATTGATGCTGACTGACCATTTGAGGTTACTGCGTTCTGTGTTGATCTGTGATGTGTTATGGTAGGCCCGCAGTTTGGCCACCAGTTCGGTGGAGTCCTGAGCTGCGTTCACTGCCAACGTCTTTGGAATCACCAACAGAGAGCGGGCAAACTCCGCAATAGCTAACTGTTCCCGAGAACCCTGCAAAACGGAGGAAAACTTCCTTAGACTACAGTTTCTGTGGGAGATTCCATTTTTCATACATCAAGATGGTGGAAAATACAAAACAATATATCTGAGATACTGACCAGAGAAGTAGCAAAGTTTTCCAGGTAGATGGACAGAGCTGCTTCTACTGCACCACCCCCAGGTACGATGGTCTTAGACTCCAGCACACGCTTGACCACACACAGCGCGTCGTGTACAGACCTCTCCATCTCATCACAGTAGAAGTCATTGGCACCTCTCAAGATGATAGAGCTGGCTGAACGAGCCTTGGGCCTACACAGAGAGATCACAGCTAAATCACTTCATGCCACAAAAACAAAGATTTTTCTTAAGTGAACTGATACACCATGTACAACAAATATCTCAATGACACAGTGTACGAGTTTGAACTGACACCCCTTTGGAACACTATGACAAAAGGTTGGTTCCCTTGTCAAAGACTCAAATTGGTGCCAGCAGCCTTTATCACTTAAAATGTTAGATAAAAAAGTTGTTCTCTCACCCCTTGATAAGAATGAGCTCATCATCAGAGATCCTCTCCTGCACCACCTCATCAGCACCACCCAGAAGGGAGGCGTCGAACGACTCTTCTCCTTCCAGATTGGCCAGGCTGCTTACAAGGGTGGCTGGGAGAAAAGAACCAAGAGGACATTAGCCAAATCTACAGCTGCTTGTAAGGGTGGCTAGAAAAACACAGACAATCAGCCTTCCCATTGTAATTTTGACTGACAGCAAAGACACAGATATGTATAACATCAGCTCTTGCATACACATGGTACTTGTAAGTTGTAACACACATGAAGGGTTCACAAACTTCACAATAGGGATGGATCAAATCAACATCTACCTCCAGTTGCCTTGGCGATCCTCTTGAGGTCCGACTTCTTGCAGCGCCTCACAGCCATGGCATCCTTCTCCATGAAGTACTTGAGACACAGGTCATCGATGCCCCCTGTGGTCAGCACCACGTTTGCACCTGTGGCCAGGATCTTCTCCACTCTCTCCTTGGTGATGTCAGACTCCCTGTTTGGGGATAGAAGAAACAAACACTTAAGTATTATAAATCTTCTCATGGCTGGCAGTTGTCAACTAGATGTACATAGCTTACCTAGCCATTAAGACTTTGGGGTGTGAAACATCCTCAATGTGTTAAGGAATGACTACATTTAAACAGCTCCAGTGTACTTTTTATGTTACATTTGCATTATACAGTTTGACTTTTTAAAATATATCTTGCAATACCTTGTATGTTGAAGGATATCTATTTATCAATTTATTGCTAAATTGAAGAGCACTTCAATCTTGTACCCTTCTATCTGCTATGTTTTTGTTCAATATATGTTGTCTGATTCTTAACTCTTCTCTCGTGACTTCAATGAAAATCAGCCAGACGGCTGATTCAATTTCCTCAAAAACAAAGGCTCAAGCAAACAAATAAACTTATTACATGTACACATCTGTGAGTGTTCAGAACTATCAGTGGACACTGACCTTTGACGAATGGCATCTAGTTTCTCAGGGTCGTTGATAAGTACATGGACACCCAACTTCATCTTGGCCTTCTGGAGGCTGAAGTCCAGGCAAGCCACCTTTGCATTGGTCACTTTCTTTGGCATGCCTGCAGCATCACAACAAGGATAACTTATGAACCAGATATCAGACTATATTGGTATTAATATGTGTTCAATGTCTTAAAATGGTTTAAAATCACAAAGCCCCCCAAAACAATGAATCATACTAATAAGACAGCTGAAGAGTCAGCACACAGCAGTAAAGAAGGCAATCAGAGATGGCAGACTTCACAATCAGAGCCCATATCATAGTCACCCTTTACTGCTTTGTGGTCAAAAGCACAGACAGACACACAAACAGACAGACTGACAACAATTGGGAGTAAAGGAAATAGTTACTTACCAACTTGGGCAGCAATAGTGCAGTTGAGAGCATAACCATTGACGAGGATGCTCTCCCTAGCACTGCGGCCGTGGGCCTTCAGTACGTTCACTGCTTTAATGGGGATTTTCACTCCCCCCTTCCCATCACTCATCTTCACTGCATTGGCTGCCTCCACAACCATGTTGGAAAAAAATTCAGAATCACTGATGACACATTAAGGAATACTACTCATCAATGGGGAAAAGGGCACCACAATGCACTCTGACTCTAAAATAGATGCAAATATTTTGTTTCACTTGTGGACATGATCATCTAAGAATAAAATCATTCTTTGACTGTTTGCTTGTTGTGAAAGGATACGCTCCAATCAGTTTTGAAGACATGGATGTCTTGGCTGCGTTGATGATACACTCCCTCCCCAGCTCGTCTGTGTTGATGGTCAGGTGGTCCTGGATGTATTTCACTGCTTCCCTGGGGTTACACATTGTCATTATTACCACAGACTGACAGAGTAATGAATTCCAGTCAAGTCACAACTACATTTGTACCTTGAAATAAAATACCAACTTGAAAAGACTGGTTCAGGGTGTTGCAGCATTTAGTAAAGCTAATGTCCAATCCTTCACTACTTACTTGCAGGCCAGTCTGTATCCACTGATGATGGAGGTGGGGTGGATCTTCTGACGTACCAGCTCCTCAGCATTCTTCAGTAGCTCAGCTGCGATGATCACCTGGAATAGAGCCCCAATTTGTTAACTCTCAATGGCTTCTAGCTATGTTGTGAAAATCTAGAACTCAACTAATACTTATGATTCACTAATACAAAAATGATAGCAGGAGACATTCTCCCCACCATGAATTGTTTGAGATGTAGACACCATAGATGATGTGTGTGTCCTTGTGTGTGTGTGAATGTGTATGTCCCTGTGCATGAAAGCGGTGCAGGGAGAAGGGAACACTCACCACAGAAGTGGTTCCGTCCCCGACCTCCTGGTCCTGTAAGTCTGCCAGCTCACACAGAACCTTGGCAGCCGGGTGCTCCACCTCCAGAAGCTTCAGGATGGTCGCACCATCATTGGTCACTGTCACGTCCTGGGGAGGGGGGAACCATTTGTGTCACAGTTTACACACAATTCAACTCTCACATCATGACTTTACACCTAGTACATGTAAGTTACTTACCCCAACATCATCTACCAGCATCTTGTCCAGACCCACTGGTCCCAGAGAGCTCTTCACAATGTTAGCTATGGACGTCGCAGCCATAACTGAAAGAAGAAGAAGGTGTTCTAAATATCTACGGGACATACTAGAAATTCATGGGTTTATGCCTTCCTGTCACATATTAATAAATCATAAATCATAAAATACTAATTTCAGGTGTTTAGTTTGAATTGTCCAAAATCAGAGTAAATACCCCCACCAGATATATTTGAAGCTGTGATGACAGGAGTATCTTTATACGGTGCCTTTGTCACAGTCATTTTTGCGTGTGGAGGTTGTGTAGATTAATTATTTCTTTGTCAGTCTCGGAGGTAACGTTAACGGGAGGGGGCCATACTTAGACAGGGGTCCAAAGTCCGACATGGTTTTTAAAATTGCTGTAACTTTATTATGCTTGACAGCATGTACACGACAAAAACAAATATTGATGGCCCTAGTCTTCCTTTAGTAAAATACTGATGCATAGAGTGTACCGAACATGATACATCAAGCAGCTAGCAATTGAAGATATTTTTATGATAATGACGCTGTTCGCATAGGTTGACGAGAGAACGTATCGAGACCGTGGCCTTCATATCTGTTGAATTATTCAGTCTAAGATGTGAGATATGACAGATTGCCACCGCATGTAGAAAGGTTGTTTATTAAACTTGCCAAGAAACAAACCTGTGTCTTGTCTGAGTCTTTGAACTTGGTTAATTGAGGCTACAATGTCACGCTACTTGTGTACACACCACCGCTCCTCCGCCATCTTGAGAATCACGTGTTCGAAGTCATGTGATCATCGAACGCAACCCAACACTACCAGCACTACCAGCACCACACCGCCTGAGATTGCAGTTTAGCGCTCTTCCGCATGAAGTCGCGGTAGGTATATACAACTCTGACGTTTCAGCGTATGTAAGTTATACTTTGATAGCAAAAGATGCGATTGTAGTATGAGAATATCCAAATAGAAGTTAGGTATGAATGTGTGTACCTTCGAATGCTTAAATTGAATTCGAACACGGCAAGGTTAAAGCAAACAAACGCTTATATCCGCCCATATTTGGATAAATATAAGTAGTGTTGATGACATATCGTGATTTTTCGTCGTGCTGAACATATGATATGAAACTCCCATACATACAAACAAACAAACAAACAAAGAAACGAAACTTTTTTTCTTCAATGTTTGATGATGGGTGTGGAAGGGGGGATCTAAATTACTGCTGTCGTTCATAGTCGATATCGATTCAATCTCTTTATTAGATGGCATCTGGGGCCAAAAGGAAACGCCAACAGTACCATCAGGCTGACATGGAGGCTGCTCTGGAGGCAGCAAACAATGGCGCCTCTGTCTACAGCCTGGCCAAAAAGTTTGGAATTCCGCGAACAACCCTGATTGGTCGCATAAAAGGTCACCATGGAGAGGTGCAAGGAAGACCGTCAGTCTTGACACCCGAGGACGAGGAGGCCCTTGTCGGCTACGCCAAGTACATGTCCGACAGGGGCTTCCCTCTCACCGTAAGGGTCACAAAGGCCCTTGCGCAACAAATTGAGATTAAAAGAGCTAAGGGCCGCGGAGAGTCACCGAGGTTTAAGGAGGCTGGGCCGGGCAAGAAGTGGTGGCGAGGCTTCAAGCGTCGCCATCCCGACATCAGCCTCCGGTCCCCTGACCAGCTAGACAAGGAGAGGGCGCTCATGGCCACCCCAGGAGTGATCTTCGAATATTTCTTGATGCTTGAAGACAAACTAACAGAGGCGAATGCCAAAAACAAAAACCCACATGTAATCTATAACGCTGACGAAACAGGCGTGGATCTTTCAGCGAAAATATCTAAGGTTATAGTACCCCGCGGAGAGAAGAGGTCTCCTTCACGGAGAGTTGGAAGCCGAGACCACGTGTCGGCACTGGTGTGTGTGTCAGCGGCAGGGCAGACGGTGCCACCAATGATAGTCTTTAGCAAAGGCTTTCCGGGAGGCGCCTACACAGAGGGTGGACCCGCAAATGCCATTTACGGGTTCTCCGATTCGGGTTTTATCGACGAGTTTCTCTTCGAAAGGTGGTTTACGAAATATTCCTATCTCACTGCCACAAAGAGCGCCCAATTGTTTTGATCGTTGACCAGCATTATTCTCACTTCACACTTAAAGTCCTAGAAGCCGCCGTTGCCAACAACGTGGTCATCCTCGGTCTCCCACCACACTGTACACACTTTCTACAGCCCCTGGATGTCGGCATCTTCGCACCGCTCAAGTCGAAGTGGGCCCTCACCCTAGAAGTAATGCAGGCTGCGAACCCGCATTTTCAGGTCACAAAACGGAATTTTGCGAAGATATTCAATACTGTATACGACCATACAGTCACTCCATCATTGATAAAATCGTCTTTCCAAAAGAGTGGCATATTCCCACTGAATGAAGACGCAATTGACGACCGTTGGGTTAAGATGTCGGCGATCCCTGGAGAGAAGTTTTCTTCTGCCACTCCTCCACCACATCCCTCGACTTCTGTCACTCCATCATTGATAAAATCGTCTTTCCAAAAGAGTGGCATATTCCCACTGAATGAAGACGCAATTGACGACCGTTGGGTTAAGATGTCGGCGATCCCTGGAGAGAAGTTTTCTTCTGCCACTCCTCCACCACATCCCTCGACTTCTGCCTCTGCCACTCCTCCACCACAGCCGTCGACTTCTACCTCTGCCACTCCTCCACCACAGCCGTCGACTTCTGCCTCTGCCACTCCTCCATCACAGCCGTCGACTTCTGCCTCTGCCACTCCTCCACCACAGCCGTCGACTTCTGCCTCTGCCACTCCTCCACCACATCCGTCGACTTCTGCCTCTGCCACTCCTCCACCACATCCCTCGACTTCTGCCTCTGCCACTTCCATTTCTTGCCCAACCTGTCTTACACCCTGCACAACATGCCAGCCGCTCCTGAGTCCGCTGATACAACGTCTTGTACCACCAGAGTTACAAGACATTCTCCTCCCCGTCACAACACCCAAGTCGTCTGGCCGCAAATCAAGGAAAAGGCTCACGGGAAGGGTTCTGACTCATGACGAAATTATAACTGAAATCAGACAAAAGGAAACAGAGAAGAAAGAAAAAGAGGAACGCAAAGAGAAACGAAAGACTGAGCTCAACAAAAAGCGAGAAGAGAAAAAACAGAAAGAGTTAGAAAAAACGCGAAAGAAGGAAGAGAGACAAGCTGAAGCTAAAAGGAAATTGGAAGAGAAGGAAGCCAGAAAGAGAAAGAGAGAAGAGGGCAAGCTACAGGCACAAAAGAAGAAGAGGCGGGAGAATGGAGAGGAGAAGGAGAATCAACGGCAGCCTGTCGATGATCCTGGCTCATCCAGTAAAACAGTGGTAGGTAAACGGACTAATGCCGCATTTAGCATTTAAGCACATGTTATGGTTTGAATGAATACCGTTTGCACTCAAAACAGATATGAAACATAAAATCACGGTTATCTAGTCGACTCAATTACATATAATTTCAATATAATGTTTGATTTTGTTGTATTCTACAACTATTCAAATAAACTCAATGACGCTTACATTTTGCTGTTGTTTACAGACACAGTCCAGACAGCGGAAGCCTCCGACATGGCTGTCACTATACTATGAAACAGGCGATGACGATGTGGAAGTCCAGGAAGATCTCGAGAGCTAGGCACAGTTTAGAGCCTATTCGAAGTCACCGAGAGTGATAATATTTGAAATAACTTTGAAAATTTGAAAGAACTATTTTGAGGAAAAGAATATTTCAGTCACGAGAGTTCTAAATTGTTCAAACAATATTGGATGGAAAAATTGGAAAAGTACTGGTAAAATTATCTCTTTATTTAGAACAATTTTCAAACATCTATGTGGGTTTTTTTCCTTGTTGGAAAATGCGTCATTTTCCCCTCCATAACAACTTTTATTGACCCTTAAACCAAGCTTCTAAGCTGGGTCATTTGTTTGGGTCTTGTATCTTTAGATTAGTTACTTATCAAGGTTCACAGTTAGATTGTTACAAAGATTTCCAAAAGACGACATGAGATTCAATTCAACATCCTCTTGATGTGCCGTTGTTTTCGTTGTTTGGCAACTGGTTGAAAGGCCTAAGGACTTAAAATGATCCTCGCTAAAATTATTCATCAGAACTTAAGATATTCTCGTTGATATTCCTATAATAGGAAGAAGATTGACCACGTACGGGAATCAACACAATAGGTACCTACTGGCTACAAATATACCCGATATCATTGTTATTATTATCATTATATAAACCTATAGACGCCGGGAAGGTGTTCATCTTCGTGCATCACTTTCCTTCATGCAAATAAATGCATTTACCAACTGTAGATAGAAACAACGTGTTGTCACTGTTTTTATTATTCGCTACTTCAAATGACACGAAAACCAGTTACTGAGTAATTTGGCAACGTCGCCATGATGGGCAGCTCCTCAGTATTAACGCCAATTACAGGCACTACAGTGTGACGTGGAAATCATTGAATGTGTTCACTCGCTGATTATAGAATATCTATTTATATAGAATATCTGACAACAAATAAGAAGTCGATACTGTATGAACGTCCGGACGTCGAAACTTTCAGGGTGTTCGATGAAATAATAACCTGATTTAATCGCGATTCTTAGGCCCTTCCTACATTGCCGCGGGGAGGAACCTACACGCTCCGGATAGCGGAGTTTGCGTTACACAGACTAATGAAATAAATGTCGTCAAAATTACGTAAGTTGATGCTTTGTGCAAAACAATTTTTGTGTATGAAATCTAATCGCTTGCAGTGTGCGACAAAATTCCCAGGGTGCTGTAGCCTTAGGCTCTTCAAGTGACCCTTTGACCTGCAAATATCACTTACATCCTTTCCGTGTTGGGCCTGGCGCTTCAGCAGTTGGTCGTGAATTTCCGGATGATAAATTGCATTGTTACAGATCCACTAAAAGGCTATGCTCTGAGAGATATAAAGCATATGCGATTAATGTTCAAGTAGAACCACAGAACGGGTTTCGCTCGAGCAATCTCCCCTGGGCCGGGATCACGTGGATCGTGTTTACGTGCAGACAAAATGGCGTGAGGACCGGCCGGCGGTGTCGACTGTGAAATCTAGTTGCGTTAACACCTTGATGTAAGTCTGTGCTGGCTGACAGTGAACATTTAAGGAGCCGTATACGTAGTTCTGTTGATAGAAATCATGGACAAGTATTAAATAGCTGTTTGATACCTGGCCATAATGTTCTGGAAGAAATGTGTTTGAAATCCCCTTGTTTTATTTCATCTCTCCGCATTGGAGCAAGTCGTGCAATGTAAGAAAAAGTACATGTTTGCGACAGACAAACAGTATTGTGAACTTTTAGTCTAATTTTTTAGTACATGAAATAACTTCTTATACCCCGAAAAGGCTTAAAGGTTATTATGTCGAACTTTGGACCCCCTTTTTGTGCTGGAACGTTCCACTAGAATGTAAGTCAAATACGTACGGTACGTTAAGTGCGCTCCCAAACCGCAGCGCGGATCGTTATCATTAAATGAAACCTGTATCCATGTAGCTTTAATCACGGTTATACGACTACCAATCGATTAAAATTTAGTTCTGATGGGTAGCGGGTCAGATGTACAATAAAAAATGCATGTACACAACACGTAGAACACATGTCGAAGTATGGCCCCCTCCCGTTACCTCAACGTTACATAGACCGTTGCTAAGGGAATAAAATCTAATCTTACACAAAAAGAACCACCATACATCTTTATATAACAACATTATGTGGTTGGGGACTAGTTCTTTTTAAGACCCAACTTCTACATCATGGCCACGCATACAATGTGCTTAATTTCGGTAGGAAATTTTGTTCACCACAACTGCACAAGGGAGGGGGGGAAGAATGTTCCAGAAACACGTGCTGTAAAGACCGCTCACTAGATGTCATTTTTCCACATGGAACCTTGATATAACGGTCCCAACTGACCACCAGGGGAATGTTAACATATTTTTGTTTCTTAGTGACCCGGTAAAGTTGAGGATTGAGTCCTTACCGTTCTGTGTGCGGATGTTATCTCCAGTGGAGCGCTCTCCCATCACAGTTAGGGCCGACATCTTGGCTAGTTTTCCTGACAGCCACTGGCCCAGAATGCAATGCACCGGGTCTTGAAACGCCGCCTGGCGTCGGTAGTGAGAATAGCAGCTAAGAGCCTTTGCCACAACCAAGGACGTTTTTTTAATGTTAGCTAACTTTACAGCTTACAAAAGTCGAGAGATTTGGCAAGTGCACCACTGTTCCCAAACGGTAGGGTATACGCAACGTGTCATAACGACTACTGAAGTCAGTGGCTACAAGCTCAGGTTAGCATGTGCTAGCTGCAGTGTGATAAAAATCCGTTTGGTGGCGCTTTTGACACGCTGCGCAGACCCCACGCGCAGGCAGCATCGCCATATGCTTGGGGAGAAAGTAGAGTTTCGACCAGGCCAGAAGAACCAAGTAATTTTTTGACGTCGACCTCTACTTCCCTAAAACAGTAATGTCTCGAAGACGAAGATACAGTGACGATGAAGACGAAGGTACGTTGTTGACCGTCTTTGAACATCAAGTTTCCTCACGTTATTGCAGCTTCATATTCGGGCTTTGTTTTCTCTTCTGTATAATTTTTGAATGGTGGGGAGGGGGGCAAAATATTATATCTGCCTTGAATAAAAACATGAATAAAAATTTCCAGAAGCAAGATATACAACCCCCTTGCTAGAGCACATGTTTGCAACATAGTTGCAGTATAAGTTGCAATTCATGTCTAGATACAAAGTTCTTACCGTTGTTTACTTGTATTCATGCATACTTTCTTCCAACACGTTTATGCTAGTCCAAGATGGCAAGTCATAACATGTACTACACTCAGTTGATCCTCTTCAGTCATAGTCATAACATGTCTTTGCACAAGAGTCCCTTTTGGGTAATTCTCATCCCCACTGGGATTCCCAGTCTTCAAGAAGATGTGAGGATGGCTGCATGTAACGTTTTCTGACAGTTGGGCTTGTCTGACAAAATGACTGTCGAAGAATGCACATGTATCATTTGGCTGATAATCATATAATGCGTAAAAAAACTGTAGCCTGGAGTCCAGCCTTGTTCGCTTAAGTCTGCTCCCAAAGGTCGCTACCCGCCAACAACACACTGGTAGTGACCTTCAGGAGCAAACTAAAGGGAACAAGGCTGGACTCCAGGCTAAAAAACTGTTGTGCTCAGCTCAGGACCTGATTGGTAGTTCTTGTGTCTGCAGGTCGCGGTGCAAAACGACGCCGTACTAGCGAACCACTGGAGATCGAAGACCGACTGGAGTCACTCATCACACGCGTAGGGGAGAAGGTAAGGAGATTTGTCTAACATAGAACTAAAACTGTGTTACATTTTGTAAATGTGATTTGTTGTGTTAGGACTAAAGGAGATACAAATGAACTATGATTATATCCATTATTTCCATAATACTGCCACATGTGCTGCAATTTCTCGAGCGACACTAAATTAACAAATGATCAATGCGTCTTTTTCCCCAGTCACATGCTGATATCTTTGCTACTTGTAAATACTCAGTAATGTGGAATTGAGTCTACATCTAACGTAATGTTTTACCTTATGATTATGTGTCAACAATATCTTTCCAGAGTACGTCATCGTTGGAATCTAACCTGGAGGGTCTGGCCAGTGTGTTAGAAGCTGACCTCCCGAACTACAAGGCCAAGATCCTCAAGATTCTTGTGGACTGGTAACTATGCATCATCCACTCAAAGAATCACTGCTTTTTCAGTTTTTGGGAAAGTGGAAAACTTGAAATATTGTACAATATTGACTGCTACTGAATCCTGTGTATTTCCCCCTGTGCAGTGCTGTACAACTGCCTGAGAAACTGTCTGTGTACACCACGCTTGTTGGCCTGCTCAATGCTCGCAACTACAACTTTGGGGGCGAGGTAAGGATGCTATGTTCTATAGAGGCTAAGTTATGCTATGTTCTATAGGCACTCAGTTTGACATTTAGGCCTAGGAAATCTAATAGTGTATCCAATTATGGCCCTGAAAAATTGAGGTCGTTAGGTAGGGATTCTTTTTTCCTTTTTTTCAGATGTATATATTTTGACAATGCACATGTGTCTGCAATGAAAATACTTCATATTTGCATTAACATGTTATGTCATGTACCTGTCACAGTTCGTGGATGCCATGGTCAAACGGTTCAAGGATAGCCTGAAGGAGAACAAGTTTGAGGAGGGCCGGGTCATTGTGAGTATGCAGTTTTTGGATGGTATTATGATAACTGAAATTTTATGAAAATGTTCCAATGCCTTCTCCCATATGCTCACCTCTAGTTGTCATATTACATGCGTGTAATCTGCTGTTTCAAAATTCAAAGAATGCTATCAGAGGAGTAATTCACTTATTCTTTGGCCTACCCTTTGAAAAGAAGTCATTAAAAAAATCCATACAAAAGTTTGCATTTCAAATCAAAGTATCAAACCTTTTACTAGTAATAAACAAACAGAAAACAGTACCTCATGGTGTAAGTAATAATGCTTATCTTTGATAAACTATATTGAATGATATTGCAACTAATGACTCTTGTATATGTATTTGAGAGTGTGATGGGATTTTGTTTATACAGGTGAACTTCCTGGCAGACTTGGTGAATTGTCATGTGATTGCAGCACCGTCACTCCTAGCCTGGTACGAGGCCTTTGTTAACGTCACACTGGAAGACGACATACCCCAGGTACATACATTTGTTACATTATCATGCTCCATCATCAAATTTGTCTGGGTTATTTCTGGTAGAGAAACATACCTAAAAGATAACATCAGGTGCTGAAGAAGTAAACAGATTGTATTCATCTTTGGCATGGCATTTTAAAAGACCAGTACTAAAAGATATCAAATCAAAGACAGTGCTAATAGCAGTGCCTATGCAATGTTTTATCTTTGTGTTGAAACAAAGACTTAGCTCTACACTATATTAACTACAAACAAGTATGAACATGCTTACACGTCTGCTCTCTTTTATGTTGTGTTAGGTTCGAGCAGACTGGTTTGTGTATGCCACCCTCAGCACACTACCATGGGTAAGGTCATCTTTCCTCATCCATACCTCAAACAGAGGTATTGTTGTCAGTCTGTGTGTTTGTTTGTGCTAATGTGTGTCTGTAGTTTATATTTGAAGATTGTAGAGTGACAGGATGTGAGGTAGAAGTTGGTGTAACCAGAGACTTGCAGGATAGGAAGGATTGCTTGACCTGGGTCCTAAGTTGGTCTTGCACACAAACATTAAAATCATATTCAGAATCAGCAAGAAATTCACAATACAAAATGTAATGGACAAAACAAGAAATTTACCTAATTCTAAATATTTCACGGAGGTGTAACACCTTTGATTTCATGGTGAATTTGTTTCCTTGATGACCTTCTTGTTGACACAGGTTGCGAGGGAACTTTATGAGAAGAAAGAAGCTGAGATGGAACGACTGCTGACAAACATTGATGCCTACATAAGGTGAGTTGCTAAAACAGGTCTATGTTTTCTACTAGGAATTACATGTATTCTGAATTTCCTTTGTTCCTGGCTAGAAGTTCACAAGTATGATGTATGATCAACGTGATCTTTATATCCTGAAACCAAATGTTGTTGTTTTTACAGTAAGAGACAGAAGGTGCATGTGTCCATCCTGAGAGTGTGGTCCTCTGATATCCCCCACCCACAAGAAGAGGTAGGGTCTTCTAACTTTTCATCCTTGTGATATCACAAGTATAGAGTTGTAGAGTTGGGACTGCTCTTTAGGTAATAATATGCTTGCATCTATTATGATGATGAGTGCCTTAGACATAACACACCAGCTTTGTACATTGAATTCAATGTGGGTAAATCAGACTGCAATGATTGATCTGAACACACCAGGAAGGATCCCTATACTTAACAGTGTTGATAGAAGTGTTTCTTTTACTTCGTTGCGCTACCAATAAGTCATGTCCCATCCAAAGAACCTTCCTACAGGAAGCTTGGTGCTCATTTTTGCCTAAGTCAAATGAGGTAAAAAAAAATGCATTTCCCAGATGCCCATCTTTGGGACCTGCTTGGGTATCGAACCCATAGCCCGTAACCCTTAGATTCTACCTCAACAACCCTAACCACAAGGCCACCCTGCCACTCTCCTTTCCCCAGTACCTGGACTGTCTGTGGGCACAGATCAAGAAGATGCGGATGGACAAGTGGCAGGAGCGACAGATCGTGCGGCCGTACCTGGCATTTGATAACATCCTGTGCGAGGCCTTGCAGCACAACCTTCCACCCTACAATGCTCCACCGCACACTGATGACTCCTCCTACCCCATGCCTTCTGTCGTCTTCAGGATGTTTGACTACACAGATGCACCAGAGGTATGTATACATGACATTTTCAGCCAAAAGATCCAAGATGCTTTATTCATCAATGTGATAGACAAGATCACTGAACGGAATATTCTTTAGAGTTTCTTAACATTTTTGGCCCAAAAAATGTCTATACAGTTCTGGTGCAGCAGGGGTAGTAGGTAAGGTCAAAGGTTAAGATGCTTTAACAGGAAACAGGCATCGATATTGACTGTTTTGGTGCCCTCTTCTGTGTTTAGACGATAGACGATGATAGAAGCAATATAATTTCTTTACTTTCTGCCAGAGAGAGCACACCATCTGAGGGATGAAGTCTGCCATCTCTGATTGCCATGTTTCATACTTTGATTTGAAGTAGAAGACTTTTGCTATTGTTTCAGGGTCCTGTGATGCCAGGCCACCACTCTGTGGACAGATACCTGATAGAAGAGAACCTGAGGAGGATCATTGACACATATGCTGTGGACAGGAAGGAATGGTTGGTCTTCATTCTTTCATTCATTCATCCATCCATTCCTTCCTTTATTCTTGAGATGAAAACTACAATTTCTCTTCAGAAAGGAAATCAAGGAAATTTTAAGAATAAGGCATGTGAAGAGCAAACTTGTACATCAGCCCATACCGAAAAAAAAAAAAAAACAGCTTAAGCTGCCTTTCTGCAGATTTGAAGGGAATGATTTGATCTTTGATTTGCATCGTATATATTAAAAAAGCCTAAATGTGGGTATATAATATTGTATCTGTTTAGTGCTGCCCAACTGCTGAACTACCCCTTCAAGAACAAGATTCCACTCAACTATCATATTGTTGAGGTAAGTGACATGCTCCTGTTTCAAAATGCTATCTTCATGTAAAGCACACGACCAAAAACATACCACTTACCATTATAGTTGTATTCCCGAAATTCAGATTTTTTGCTTCTAAGTATACAAATTCAATACCTTGAAGGCCTAGCTGAACTTCAGAGATAAGCTTTGGACTCCTTCAAAATGCAATATTTTTGCATAAAATTCTTTCGAGGACATTTCTACTTAGACTAATGAGACAACAGAACTTGCCAAGTCATTGGTTTAGTGTTAAAGTTCCACTGTCTGTCCATATATGTTAGCTAAGTTAAATCTGCAGCTTATGATGGTAGTCTCAATGCTGAAGGAGACCCTGACACAACATGTGACATATTCTCCAGGTGGTGTATGGGCAGCTGTTCCAGCTACCGTTTGCCCCCCATGTGGATGTGTTCTACACCACATTGCTGATTGAGCTGTGTAAACTCCAGCCCAGCTCCCTGCCTCAGGTCCTGGCACAGGCCACAGAGATGCTGTATGAGAGAATAGACACCATGAACATAGCATGTGTGGACAGGTGGGGGAGCACTTCACATTGCAGTACTGTTGTACTCTGTTCTACATTCAATGTTGTTTGTTTACAGCACGTCTTTGTTGAACCTTCTCCTTGCTGTCTAACCCCATGAGCAATCTATATTATTGGAGAATTGATAGGCAAATGGCTGCACTAAAGGTCATCACATGTGTGCAATACATGTGTTTCCAGCTAGGTGTCTCCCATGCGCTGTTATGATGGGACAGTACATGTTGTATAATTGTTTTCTTCACAGATTTGTGAACTGGTTCTCGCACCACCTGAGTAACTTCCAGTTCAGATGGAGTTGGGACGACTGGACGCCGTGTGTAGAGTTGGACAGCTCCCTGTACAAGCCCAAATTTGTGCAGGAGGTGTTGGGAAAATGTGTCAGGTAAAGGATTGCTATATGCATTTACACTGTTAGCAAACATACAGCGGGTCCATCAGGTGCCCTGTGGTAGATAAAACCATCATGGATGAATGTACCTTTGTTTGTTTGGTTTAACCTGTAAACTACCATAAGGTATAACACATCATTTTTGCACAGTAAGCACAAGTTGATCATCTGTACGGAAGAACCCCAATTAGGTTGTGTTTGTTTTTTGTGATAGATTATCGTACCACCAGCGGATCATAGAGACAGTCCCTGATGCCTACGGACCACTGCTGCCACATGAACCTAACCATGTCTACAAGTATGAACAGGAGGGAGCAGGTCAGTCAACCATTACCACATGTCCATATTTACCTCTTATAACAGTTGTGACTGCAATATCATATATTCTAAACTGTAAATTGTTTTTTTTTTTCAGATGAAGTTACATGTTAACACATGTTCTTGATGTTGACTGTTATTTCAGGTTCATTGCCAGGTACGGTGGCCGCCCACCAGCTGATCGCCTCCATCAAGGCCAAGGCTGAACCTGAGGAGCTGATGAACATACTCAAGGACCTGCCAAACCCCAAGAAGGACGATGATGGTGAAGTCTTAAAGATTTTCCAGTATATTTTGAGTGAATAAGTGGAGTGAACGAATGTTAAATTAGTGAGTGAGTGAGAGTGATATGTAATAAGTGAGTTACTTCAATCAGTGTAGCAAGCACGAGTGAGAACAGGTTGGATTCTGTGCTTTTACTGTGGATTGTATTGTTGGCTTTTCCTTTAACTCCAGAATTATGCGACTCTTGTGAGAAGCAGATGTGTTCAAGACTAACCTGTAGTTTCTTGTTGTTTCCTCAGGTGAGGCAGCCTTTAACCCACTGAAGATAGATGTTTTTGTACAGACAGTGCTGCACCTTGGTTGCAAGTCCTTCAGTCATGCCTTCAGTGCACTGGCCAAGTAAGAACCCCTTTTCTGTTCCGTAGGGTCTAACAATATGCATTTTTAGTTCTTGCCTTCAACTTGCTACCTTAAGGTTTAACTAAGAACTTAAAGTGGAAACATTGCTGCCCAGTGATTTTGATTGTACACCATTGGCCTTGGATGGATGCTTGCCTCATATTTAGACTGGTTTATTTCTATTATTTGCCGCCTTGGTGCTGAATTGCAAAGTTTAACAATTACAAGAGTTTTTATCAAACATTATATGGCAGGTCTTGAATTCGATCTAAACAGTCAAACAATAGTCTTCAAAATTCTACTACTTTCTTTGCTTGGCCCTCAGGACTAAAGGTAGTTGAACACACACTACTAGTGTGTTTGTTAATTGCGATCGAACCCCAATGTAGAACTTGCAAAGTCTGCATGGTCTAAGGGCTATAGATATGGAGATTTCCACTACCCTTGAGACCATTGTGGCGAGTTCTTCAACTGACTGGAAGTTGATTTTCACCCCACAGATTTCATGGGATTTTCCGTGAGCTTGCAGAGGAGGAGGAGGCACAGATACATATCCTGCGTACCATGTATGACGTCTGGAAAAAGCACCCACAGGTACCATTCAACCACACCCACTCCTTACTTAGCACCCCTGTGAAGCACAGTAGTTAGATTTGTACTGTCCAAATGTGTGTTGACAAGAGTTTCATATAGTTTCCCAATGAAACTTTTCCCGGATGTTTTTTGTTGTTGTGCGTAGATGATGTTTGTACTTGTGGACAAGATGCTGAGAACCCAGATTGTCAACTGTTCGGCTGTGGCCAACTGGCTCTTCTCCCATGACATGTCGCAGGACTTCACCAGGTAAGGCCACACCAATTCATATCTCTGGTTCTCTCAGACATTTGAGAATAAAAATGAAGCAAGAGGTCAACATGAAAACCGAGGACTGAGTAGAAAACTTGGATCTGACTATACTCACCCCTGAAACTGTGTACTTGTAGTAACACTACAGCTAAAGACTTTCCCTTCAGTCTTGATTTTCATGTTGATCTTCCAGCTCAATTTTTGTAGAAACAACATATTCAATTCTTGTGTTCAAAAGTAATGGAGACAAAACAAAGCATTTGTACAAAAATTAAGTGTGAAGTTTTCTTGCTTTTTTAAAAAACATTTCAAAACATAAGTTTCTCCAACATTTTAGTTATTCAATCATTTGGGAGGAGGCAAAATTTGTCTCTTTTTCTTTGAGTAAAATAACAGTGTCACTATTTTCTAATTTCACAGACTGTATGTTTGGGAGATCATGCACTCTACTATCAGGAAGATGAACAAGCATGTTGAGAAGGTAGGTTCTACAACATTCCACCGTATCAGTAATTGATGAAACCCATGCCATTGTGTTTAACATGTATAAAATGATGATATGATTTTACCTCAAAATTGACAGCATTTTGATTGCATTACTGTCAGACAACCCTCCAACAACTGTCACACTACTGTCCAATATTGACACACTTCTGTCACACGACTGTCACACTACTGATGTATTACTGATACACTATTGTCACACTGCTGATGCACTACTGACACAATATGAAGGCCTTCTGGTGCACTACTGTCATGCTACTGATGCACTACTGTCACACACACTACTTATACACCACTGTCCACTACTGACACACTTCTGTCACACCACTGAAACACTACTGTTGCATAACTGACACATTACAGAAGCACTACAGTAACGGAAGCTCTCTGTCACACTACCAATGTGCTACTGTCACACAACTGACATCACAGCACAACAGTAAAAAGTTGTTATTACAGTTCTTCACTGTACTACACATTGTCCTTTCAGTGCAATGCAGGGCTAACTGAGGGTCAGCAGCACACAGCTGAAAAGTCACCTCAAGTAATAAAGGGATGACTACTGTGTTTCCCACTATTACGTTGTTAAGTATCAAATTGGTGCTTTATCAGAAATTTGGAAGATGATCTTGAAGAAGACATGTTGGGAGACATTGAAGTCATGTACCCTTAATGACTTTTGTCAGATTGAGTGGTGTGTGTGTTTTACTTGTATATCCCATTTGATAACATACCTAGGCTCTGTTTGACAAGCATTTTGACAATTTCAGGTGCAGAAAGAACTGGGGGATGCTCAGCAGAAAACAGAGAAAAGTGGTGACAAGGTAATAACCATGGACTATCATAACAAAATATACCTGTATATTTTTCATAATCTGTTTATCTCTAGATCTTTGCATCATTTAGGTGTTTCATTCAGGCATCATTCAGGTAGAGTTTTAAGACAACTACTTTCATAACATGTTCTTAAACTTACCAACAGTAAACAATGCATGTAGGAATTGTGTCTATCAACTGATACAATTCATCTTACAAAATGCTGTAAGGTGCAATACAACCTTGGGCATTAGGGGGAGTGCTTGATGGGCATGGGCTGGTAAATGGGTTAAAGCTGCAAGACAATGCTTAAGTCTTCATGTTTTCAAGTTACTGTGATAATAATTGCTGTTCATGTGGGTGTCCCACAAGAGTGTATTAAGTACAAGGCTTGATTTAAGAACCATTTGAAAAGAGCACACCCAAAACATAAGGCATGAGAGAAAGACCAACCAGACTGATGACTAATTTTTATCAATCAATTATCAATGAGCTTACATTCTGGTGACATGCTTGTATGATGTATCTTCAGAGTGGCAGTGAGGATGAGATGCAGGACATGGATGGAGTGGATGAAGAGGAAATTGAGCATCTCCAGGAGAGGCTGGAGTCTGCACAGAGTGAACAGAAGAAACTATTCCTGGTCATCTTCCAGGTGAGTTGATTTTGATAAATATCTGACATTTCCAAAGCAATTGAGAGGAGTGAAAGTGAGTTGACTTTCAAAGCAACAGTAGGAGCATGGACCTTTTCTAAGTGCATGTGCTCAGTCAGAGCAAGCGAAATCAATGTTCGGAACAGGGCGTTATGAATACTACGTCACTAGAATAAGTTTTTTTTTTCTTAAACAGCGTTTCATCATGGTGCTGACAGAACATCTTGGCAGATGTGAGACCTCAGGCAAAGACTTCAACACAGCCTGGTACAGATATTCCAGTGAGCGACTCCAGCAGATCTTCCTTCAGGTAAGGATTGTTTTCTCAATGTTTGATTCAGGTCATTCTGTTCTGTTTAGAAGTAGATTTTAGAATGGACTTTCATCACTTTAGGGTTGTGGGTTACTTGTTTCGTTTCATGCATTGAATGAGAAGTAACCTGTGAGTGATGCTGTGTTGTTTCCTTGTCTTCAGCACCATAGCACAGTTACCAAGTACCTGGACACGCTGGAGAATCTCCTCTTCACCTCGGACACAGATGCACACATCCTCCGGGTGTTCCAGCAGTTCTGTGCTCTACGGGCATAAGGCACAGTCATCAGTACCCATAGTACAACCTGTGGCATCACAATGGCAGAAACTGGCCTGCAAGCATAAGGTTGCAATTGTCCAGTGAAGATGCGAAAAATTTGCATGGCAGTTGTGAACTGACCTATAGTTGGGACAGAATCCTAGCTTTGTTTAGTCAGTAGTTAATCCAGTATTACAGTAAACTACTACCATGTAGCTGAATTCTTGCTGACAGTGGATAGCCAAAAGTTACAATATGGCTTGTTGTATTTTCTCATGTACACGAGTGCTGGTTGGAACCAAAAATGGTAATGTGACCCTCAATTCCACAGTTGTTGTTTTTTCCCCTCAGCCTGTAAGATTCTGAGCAATTTTGTAACTGGATAGGGTTTAGAGAGAGTTAAATAAGTTACTATTATTTTCTGTTTACCATTTAGAGGTAACGTAAGCAGTACAGATTCCTTAACAGGAAACATGTTTTAGTGGAGCTGTAATGTTACAGCTGCTATAGATAGTTGACTATCATAACAACAGCCTATACAACAACTAGAAAAGGAGTCTGATTTGGATACAAAAGCTTTGTATGGATCATCCCTGTAATCACAGTGACTCATCAAACCTTGTATTTGTACTATCAGTAAGGGATCATTTGTTTTGCCTTTTATCCTACTTGTAACTGTTTTTTACCCTGAGTCTGATACTTAATGGCTACTTGTGTTTGGTAGAAATCACTAGCAGTTGTGCAGTGGTGTAGATCAAGTTGTGACAGGAAACAATGATATCCATAGAAAGAAAACATACAAAAACATTACTCCAGTAAATCCAGTGTACAAGAACTGTAGAATTGCTGGTATGTCCATTATTTTAAGTTAAGTTAAGTTTTAAGTAAAGATGTTATTTTCAGGGTATACTATGTTGTCCTTCTGTTTATTGACGTACAGTACATACAGTATGGTTTTGTTTTGATACCTTTTAATCTACAAATAATCTTTCATTGACAATAAATGAGTGACTAACACATAGCAAAAACAAACAAGCAAGTTGCTTATTTTTCTACCATATGCACAGATACAGATTTTGTTGTAGGTAGCCACTGTTGCCCTACAATATACAAGGAATCACTATCTTGATATCATAGACATTTCACCTTCATTCAGGTAATTGATCATGATTGACAAGTGAACACAGTCAATGTAATCTGTGCTAACCACAGTTACTACAATCCGTGGATTCATCTCATTGTCCCATCTAGAAGTCTGTCACTCTTCCTTTCCTCTCCCAGTCTCCGTAGCGTGTGGGTTCAGGCCCCCTAGGACCCCCTCTTTCTCCTGTGTGTGGGTTGATGTTATCTGGACAGAACAGATGGTGATACAAAAATAGAAATAAACCTGTTTTCATAGTAATAAATTTACATGACTTTGTAGATTGGTGGGAGTGCTATATTCGAGCTACTAAAAGAAATGAAACACTGTACAATATAGTGCCAGTGTCACTGACGAAGGAAAGTGGATTCTTTCCGAAACGTCTGACCGTTTCAAAACCATATCCAGTTGCTTGAGTAACTATTTTTGGTGTATCTTATTACCTGGATGTCTAACCTACATCAACGTACTGTACAATATAACATATCATGACATCCATAGAACAGCTCTAGCCATATATCCATATCATTCAATCTCCAATGCACTCTGCTTGCTTCCCGGCTGGATAGTCTGGCCTGCACGGTTAGCTTAGTCTGAATTTTAATATACTTATATATAATATATATCTAATAATGTACCTGGCCAGGCAGGCAATGGGTCCTGTTCAGCATATGGATGTCTGTCCCCTTCCTTCTGGTCCAACTTCCCAGCTGGTGTTTTAGGCTTTCTGAGTGGAGCTTTCTCTTCAGTTTTCTTCTGATCACTGTATTGTCTGGAGACACCTTGGCTGTCCAAGAGGGATGACCCTAACGTTACACAAAACACAGTTAAGAATAAGATGACATTTTATACATTTCAACTTGACAGTTAAGTCAGACAAAAATTGTCATGAGTTTTCCTGAATACTTTTCATCAAGGAGGTTAAATTCTTTAACCTCCTTGTTTTCATCAAGCACTAATCCAATGTGCCTTACACAAATTTTGTGCAACAGGATCCCGGACGCTAGCCTGGGTACCATCCGGAAAGTAGTTCACTCCGGCGTTCATTATATACTACATACAGTCGCTTCTAGTTCTGACATTCATTATACACTATATACAGTCGCTCCTCTGTGTTTAGGAGCGAACTACTATCCGGATGGTACCCAGGCTAACTGCCCGCTGTGTTGCATAAACTTAATGCCTTCATAACAAATAAGTCGTCATCGCAAAAAACGTCGTCTCTAGAAAGCAATGGACATTGTAGCCATAACAAACATCATTTGCTAGTTGAGCTGTACTTGTACCCTAACTCTTACCCCTTGGAATTGAACTGAGACGTGAGAACTTTAGCCAAGATACTCTCAAAGACAGCAGACGACATCCACCTACGGCCGCCATGTTGCTTGTTTTATGCAACCGCCCGTTTAGCGGCAAGTGTCGTAATATCGCAGGATAACCTTTGACACAACATCCGGGACTTCGTCAGTTCATTCTTGGCGGGGCTTTTCAAGATGGCTGCCCTTGGCTAAAAAGGAAAGTACCAAAAGAGCTGGTAAGTTTATTCTCCTCTATTCATGCTAATGTCGTGAAAGAGATACTGTTGACATCGTCTACAAAATCCGTGAAATTACAAGGCATCGTTACTTTATTAGGGAGATAAGTTAGCGGGCCAAAATACTGTGCTGCATATCACTACTAAGATGATCATGATATCACTTTCACCAAGGAACTTGATAAAAGCTCCTTGCTTTCACAGACAATAATCCGAGGTTGAGAAGGGCTTTACTACTAAAACGAGTATACATTTTCTGTGCCTTCCTTTTTTGATAAGTCTAAGTCTCTTTTCAATTTTTCTGTGGGATTGATATCATGATAACACATATAATTTCAAATCAAGATGAGGGAAATTACTAGACTAGTGGAAGAAATTACCTTTGTATGATGTACACTGATTAAGAACGGAAGAGAGGCCAAACTTGGAGTAAAAAAAAAACTTCTACCTGGCTGAAACCACTCTACAGTACTGTACTCTGCTAAACACTATACTATTACCTATAAAATTTGTACTATCCTAGCCGCGGGCGACTGTAGGTCTATTTATCGCTATGCTGCCGACCTACAGTCGCGGACAAGAACGAAATGAAAAAATCGCCGAATAAACAAGCCGCGGCACTAATCCTCCGATCTCTGGGTGTCCCTCAATTCCTAACAGCCTTACCTAGCGAGCCGCTGGGTTTTTCGGGTCCAAAACTCCCTGTGCTACCCGTGCCGGGCGTAAACAGTGCCGGCACCGTGCCGGCACTGTTTACGGCCTGTCCCAACTATTTTCATATCGTCAATCGACCCGCCATTGTTGTTGCGGGTCTCGTTCCCAGGGTAATTCTAGTGGTTAGTGAGTGCAATATGTAACTGCCCTGGGCACGAGAGGAACCCCGACAGGCAACAATGGCAATTTCGTTCAACGTTGGTGTCGGCGACTGTAGGTCGGGAGCATAGCGATAAATAGGCCTACAGTCACCCACGGCTAGTACTATCCCTATGATATGTGTATCATATTCTAATATTTTCTAAGACTTGTGGGTTGTAACTTAATTAACACACAAGCAAGAAATGAAGTCATGTTGTATTGTTTTAAAAAAAAACAATAAACTCCTTACTTACTTCCTGTATATAACTTCCATGCTTTCTGCCCATCCTTGGGCATAGGCTAGTAGTAGTAGTAGTAGTAGTAGTAGTAGTAGTACATGTAGTAGTAGTAAACCTTTATATCTGGTGCATTCCAGGGCACTTGGTCCAAACGTCTTGGTCCACTAAAACTTTTTGTGGTGACCACTCCACCTTGATATCCCAAGTACATGTACTAGTACAATGTAGATGTTCCAATGTCTTACTACTAAATAAATGAATGAACAGTACCAGGTACTACAAAATTTATTTTCGATGACTTCATCAAAAACTGGCTCCTTTTCCCTCCTGCCGCAAAATAGAGCGCCTTTGTCAACTTCAGTCAAGTCCCATTTATGTCAGCCAGGAAGCTTGGAACAAACCTAACCATCAGGCAGTACCTCAGCCAGGAACAGACCACACGATCCAACCATGAACCTGAGTCACGCCCAAGGCCTGGAGTCAGCCGGCATCATGGCTGACCCCATAGACATGAGAGAGATGTTCTTCACCAACCTGCTTCTCCTGGGGTTCGATCCAACCTCCATGGAAGCCAAGCACAAAATACCTTTCAGCAGGTATAGTCTACTAGTACCCATCCAGTTTGTTTAAGGAGCTAGATGAGATTTTCAAACTCCATTTTCCTGTCACTTCCTTACTGTACACCACTTGTTGAGTCGACATTACTACAGAATACTTGCATGACGACATTTGGGCAGTTGAAAAAGAAAAGTTGTGATCTTTTCCTCTAAAAATATTTTTTAGTTTCTTTACACCTGTTCTCTGTTCAGGCTTCAGGGCCATTGTTTGTAATAATTTGTATGGAAATTATTGCTTAGAATTTGTCAAGTATCTTTTGTGTAACTGTTCCTTCCTGCATGTGTGTTTTATTTCAGAGATATGTTTGCTTTGCCCAACAAGAAGGCATTTGAAGTGGTGACCCATTATCTGTTCACAAGGCTGGATTCTAACATGGCCCGGGAAGCTTTCAGGTATACCTAATTGAACTACATGTAATCGTCTCATATTATTGTGCCCAACTATACATCAATGAGGCTTAGTCATCCAGGTAATAAGATATGCCCAAAAGGAGTTACTCAAGCAATTGCAAGTCGATAGGATTTGTGAAACTGTCAGATAGCACATTGCAGATAACATCCACTATCTCTTGTCACTGACACTGATAGTGATACTGTTGTGAAAAACATAAAAAACTATGTCAACTATTACTAGAATTTTGTGTGTGGTGCATGTTAGTGAAGCACATGTATGTATTAGTGTATGTGCATGCCCATGTGTTTACTGTTACTGTGTGATTGTCTAACCCAACGTTAGAGTACATGTTACCTACTAGAAATTCTTTTGACTGGCTTACTGGTGTATTCTAATGTTTTACCCAGGGATTGCTGGCCTATCTATGATAAGAAGGGTGAACAACAGTTCCGCAGGACAGTCAACAACTGGATGACACAGATCTCCAGAGAAGAACCAGAGGCAAACCTTCCCAGGGTTGTGGCCTCTCTCTTCATGTCACCAGGAGGTAAGAATAAACACAACACCTCTTACTAGGGCTGTGCACCTTGAGGATATAGAGATTAAGGTCTGTACTTGAACAATACCTGTACAGGACCTAAAAAATTTGACAAAGTGACCTTCTATCTTCAATGATGACAGAAACAGTAAACATAATATTTGGAATAGCATATACATGTAAAAGGCAAAGTACCTAATGTTTAAACTTCCAAGAGAATCTCAAGTGAAAGATTGGGCTAATTTGAACACCCACACGTTTTCATCATAGTTTTCCATTGCCCTGGTTTCATCTGTGTGTTAGTAACAAAATTTCAGGGTACGCAATGTGCAGCCTGGGTTTAAAATTAAGTTCTGCCAAGCAAAATGTGGTTGCATTTTCAAGCGGGTATTTTGAACACGCTACAGGTACATTGACATATATCAATGATCATTTTGGACCTGTTTCTTGAAGACTTTTATGTATCATACTGGTATGCAGCTCGAAAGATTTTGGACGATATGTTTACATATGTATCTCTTTTGCAGGGGACAGATTCTACAACTTGATGCTGCATTTCTCAGCCTTTGTTATTATGAAAGCCACCCAGGTTGAGAATGGTAAATTCAGTTGACTTAAGTGTATATTGAGGAGCATCCATTTTTCTTTTCTGCTATTTTGTAAATGGTCCTATACAGCTGTACGTCTTATATGAACATGTCAGATTTTGATCAAAGTATGAAACAAGTCACAATATTGATGAATTATTTAATTGTTATATTTGCTATGTTGGTACGAGTAGGTGTCACTATTCCATTGCGGGCCTCATGGTAGGCTTTCTATGATACTGCAGCAGAATACAGCAGTACAATGTATGTCATGGTCTAAACATATTTTCTAACTTTAGGTAGCAAGTAGCATAAGGGCTTGGGAACAAGTGAATTTGCTTGTGCCCCCTAGTGATTTACCGTGACTTGTTTCTAGTAGAATCTTTGAAATGGGACGGTTACATTTGTGTTTTGTATATCCATTTGTTAACAGGTGTGAAGAGAAGGGACATCCAAGAACGTCCCACAGTGCTGCCCTCTGACCTACACCTGACCCCCCTGATGCTGACCGGAGTACAGGCTGGCCTGGTCAGGCACAGGAAGAGGGCCCTGGACACAGCTCAGACTGCCCAAGTGCTAGAGGCAGAGTGGAAACAGTTTGCCAAGTAAGAAGTCTAATACTGGATAATACAAGTCTTTGTTGCAATGCCAAAAAAATTGCTTCTTTTTGGTAGTCCCTCTGCTATCTCCCTCAGGGCAATAATGACTGGTTCTAGTTCCTACTGCTAGGTGTGATAAGAATACAATTCTAAACATGATTAAGCTTGTAATTGTATTGCCTCATTAAGGTTGATGACTGGAGTAAATGTTTCCAAACCATATATCCTCTTTGAACCAGCTTGTGTATCTGTTCTCTGTTTCTTTATTGTGCCCAGTCTAGCTCACATTGTTAAAACTCTGTCAATTGTTGTTATCTCAATGTTGTAGTGAAATTGTGAAGGAGCATCGGCACTTGTCAAAGAAGTTACGAGAGACAGAAAGGCAAGAGAACGAACTCCTCACAGAGTCAAATGACATCAACAGGATAAGGTATGCCTCAATTTTCTATTTTGTTTGTCTGTTGATATATGAACTGTACGTTCATTTGAGTTTGATGGACTATATAAGTTCACAGTTGGGTACTATAATAAAAGGCATTTACTGTGGGTGCTCAGTGCCTTTCTGACAAAAATTCTGTATTGTTAACAGTCTCTCACACACAATTTCTATGATATGTGCTTTCCCTCTAACATGAACCTCCCTCTCCTTGAAGTCCCAGTAGGAGGAAGGCTGGAGGAAGACTCCAACATGATGATGATATCCTGAGAGTAAGGAGAACACAGGCTGTCCACAAGGTACTGTCAGTTTGCTTTGTGCCACTTACATCTTGTGATACGGTGAAAATCATTGGTTGAACTTGTTGCATCGCTGTGAGAAACCAGCTAATGATGGTTTGTTTTTCCAGGTGCGAGAGTTGTGGAGAGCAGTGGATGAGTTGTACAAAGGCTCTTCACAGCAGGTGAGCTTCAAACTTTATGTACAAGTAGGGCCATGTACCTAGATATAACATCAAGTACAGGTACATGTCTGCACCTGTATCTATACATCAACTTTTTGACAAAGTAATGTATACTTACTTCTAAAGGAAGGCAGAAACCTAAATAAACAGTTGACAGAATATTTATTTAGGCTTCAACTATTTCATGCAGAGAACCCATGCTTACATGAGGACCTTAAATCCAAAATGGTGCTGTCTTCAACCATGCAATGTTTTCATCTCTGCACTTGGTCTAGGAATAGCATGTTTTTCTTGACTTAGTACGAAAATAAGGTAAAATGTAATATTATACTTAATTGTAGGATAATTCAGGTATGGTACAGGTGCATTGATATTTCTGTATTTTGAACCTACCTACCTTCCTAGTCCCTTGACCTCCAGGTTGTTGGGGGGACAAGGTAGCCATGAAGATACAAATGTAGATAGCTGTTACCCTAAAATGATTTTCGTATTACTGTAATGCACTATATGCTGGTACACATCCTGGGGGTACTATTACAGGGGGTTATATGACACTGGTGCCACATGTACAAATAAACCATTTCCCTTCCAGCGTGAAGTGGTAGAGTCTGTACTGCAAGGAGTTCTGGACAAGTACAAAGTGGACACCTCCAAAATTGATGTCCGTGTACCTGATCTGCTGCTCAGGGAGTGTGACAGGGAATTGCAGAGGGTGAGTTGTAGGAGAGGATCCTGTCATTGCTATCTTGCTATGTGGCATATTATGGCATAAAGTGTGTTTGTGCAGGTCCCATGAGTTTGAACCCCTGACAAGCTCCTATATTGTGTCTTTAGGAAAGGCAGATTTTAAACAAATTTCCTACCTCAAGATAATAGGTGATATTCCAGCACATCCTTTGTAAACCCTGCTTCTACTATTAGGTCAGTTAGTTGTCACTCTCAATTAGACAATTTATCTCAATCATTATTTTTCTGACTTAGGGAAAAGAGATGCTGTGTCAGTCCCTTTCATGTATCCCAAAACCTTGAAGTGGTCTCTACTTGTATGGTAGTCTTGCTGTGGGATCATAATTAAGTAAAAAAAATTATAATCCTAGCTAATACTCATGTATTTCTTGTTGTGACATAAACTACATGTAATTTTCCTTTAAGACTTGGAAGATTTACTGTTGAAAAAACTGGCTAGACACAAATCACATCCATGTTGCAATCTGTATCTTGTTATCATTTGACATAAAGTTCTGAACAGGAAAAGTTTGCACTTGTTTGTAGTTTGTATTGTGAAGCTTCTTGTGTACATTCACATGTCTATGTCTTATCCTTATAGAGAAATATTGGAGACATCTATCAAGGAGGAAGACTCAATCTCATGAGGTAAGCTGTGGTTGATCCTTTTTACTGCAATTCTTAAAGCAATTATTGATACATATCATTTACACATACTTCTTTGCAGTGCAAATTATCTTAAAGCTTGTATTTTCATTCCCAGTTTTGTGCAGCTGTCAAGCCTTGCCCTGCATCTGTACATTGAAAAATTGCATGAAGGTATGCATATAGTGTTTTGCCTTTTCTGTCATTTTTGTTTAAAGTTGTTGATATTTTTGGTGTCATTTTTTAAAACTACGTAGAAATCATCAAAGAGTAGAGTACCATTGATAAGTTTCTAAATGTTGTTACCATCTTGATACTGTAGCTACAGAAAGAGAGACATCAATTAACTATTATATGATGATGGCTGTTTCTTCGTATCCGAAGATCAATGGTAGGCAGACAAGGTTGATTATACGACCAGTTTGCCTGGCCTGCACGTGACTTTTTAAGGTGAAGGAGGGGTGTGCACTCCCTTCTCCACCCTCTCGTCTACTGGCGCACTGAGTCCTACAGGGACAGAACTGTTTGCCACGTAAGACGGCCCCAGCAGATGCAGGTTTATCATTTGGAGTTTCCGTCTCCTAGGAGGACTTCCGACCAAGGATGTAAGGGGTTCCTCCTACCCCCGATCGCGCAACTCATGTGTCATGGCGGGTGCGTCATGCCCGAACATGCCCCTAAGGCTTGTCTCGGCCACGAAGCCCCGCCAAGGCCACTAGCCGCAGCTAGATACTCATTTACACCTGAGTTAAGGGAGGAAAGTCGTGTAAAGTACCTTTCCCAAGGGCACAAGATCGGTGACACAGCAGTCGGATTCGAACCCGCCACCTCTCGGTCTCGAGCCGAATATGCTGCCACTGCGCCACGCGGCCCCACTGTTATATATATAAATTATTATAGCTATTATCCCAGAATAAGTTCTATTCAGTTGTGGAAGAGGAGAATAATGTAATCATGACATATATACATTGTGTCTCGTTGTTTCCAGGTGGCCTGCCCAACTTTTCTGATTTCTCCGCCGGGGTTGCCACCCAGGTGCACACGCACCATGCACACCTGTCTAATGCACAGGCATTCAGGTGAGTTACTTGGGACATTTTGTGACAAAAGGTTTGGTTCTCTATTCAGTATGATTTAAAAAACAAATTTTATAGAGCAAGTTACCAAATGGTACATAATGTGTTTTCCAGTTTTGCGCTGACAAGTATCCTATTTCTGAGTTTCTAAAGAAACAGTTTATGGCTTCATCAATGCCACACTGTAGATTTTGGCAGGGTTCACTTATGCAGAAGAGGTGGAAAGGAGGTTTATGCAGTGTTTAAAGTCTGGTCAAGTTACGCAGTGGACTCAATAACCCACAATGATTTGTCATGATTTCACTATGTAGAGGCTTTGAAAAAACTGCTAACATGAAAAGATTTACAGTATTTAGGAAGCTCATTCAAGTGACATTACTACATAAAAGGGTGTTTAGACAGTAGACAGTTTATTGCTGGAAAAAGCAAGAAATTGGCCTCTTTTTCCTCATTTTTTTCTACATGTATCTTGGATTACCAAGCAATTCTTATTTTTGCTAAACAGCAAGATCTGTAAACTATAACCGAGTCATTTATTGGCATATATTTTCTCCCACAGAGATACTCTGGCTGACAAGGTGATCCCTGATCTCCAAGAGTCTGTAGCCAGGCTAACCAGAGAGCTGGACTCACAGTATCTGCCCCAAGAACCCAACACACGGAACTCATATCCTCTCTCCATCCCAGTATGCATACCTATGTTCTTACCTTCATCAAGCAGGTTATGTTTTTCTATTAGCATCTGTGTCTTGTCATATTTGTGGATGGGCAGCATAACTTAAGAAGCTATTCAATGGATTATTATGACATGAAAACAAAGGACAAGTTTAGTTACAAGTCATGATCACCTAGCAGTTTTGGTGCCTAATGTTCTTAGCATGAATGAATGAATTTATTGCTCAACAATCGCACAGGGTACAATGTATGGCAATTACTAACAACTAATAGCTATACAGACAGCAGTACTAAGAGGCTACATACAAAACAACAACAAAACATTATCGATTACAGTACAGTTATGTATGATTAATCTGGTCTCGCATTTGGAATACATTATTATGCTACAATACTTTACATGCTTGGAAATAAGCAGTGTTACATAGAACTGCAGCTGTATTTTTGTTGAAAGTTTTGAAACAAGATAACTCGGCTTACACTCATTTCTACTCTCCCATCACACAACATCACTAAAACAGCTTAGGTGTACACATTCATAGAAAATACACTTCCTTCATAGCCAGCTAGGGGGCAATCATATTTAGTACTATACTGTGCAGTGTTGCACTTTTGCTGTAAATTACTGTTACATGTATGTGTAGAGAACTGGGATTATGATCGTTCAGTTCTGTCATAACCATTGTAGCTGTGGATGTATGTTTATCTGAGTTAGTCACCAGTTCACACATTCTGTTGACAGTGTCTGAAGTTGTAGAATGAGCTGAGTGAATTCCTGTTGCTCCTCCAGTCCCTAGGTCTGGGCTTGATGCCCGCCACTCCGCCTGTGTCCTTCTCACCTCAGGAAGGGATGACCGGCCTCACCCCCGCAGCTTCTCTCCGCAGACCCTCCCCTGAAGGTACGGAAGGTTGAATTAATGGACTTCAACTCTTCTAGATAAGTGTATAAGTCCTTTTACATACAGAGGTGTGATGTCTGAGGCTTGCACCTGAAACTGCCCCATACATGTCAGGCAGCTGGCTTTACGGTCCCATCAACATGGACATGTAGCTGTGTTCTCAATTTGCATTTGCTTTAGGTTGTTCTTGATGGGTTCCGATATGATAAAGTGAATGGAAACATAGCTGAGAACTAGTTTTCTTGTTTCTCTGTGTAGTTTCCACCCCAGAGGTTGTGTCCAGACTGGCCAGTTCTGTGCACAGGGCAGCACGGAGGACAACAGGTCTGTTGGCACAGGGCACTCCAACATACGACAGGGGGGTGCTGACAGGGGAACAGACTTTCAGGTAGGACAGAGATATGCTTAAAACTGTATGGACAAGGGGATCTTAATTATGTATGTGGATTTAACCTCATTCATGGAAATTCAAATGTGTTTGATAGGAAAGGTAAAAATTTCATCCTATTTTTTGTTGTCAGACTGTTAACTCTTCGACATCTATCATATTTTTCGGTCATAATTTGTCACCTGCATTCTAATGACCATATGTAATCCACGGCAACTGTGAAAGAAATTAGTTAATGACTAGTTGATGTTCACAATGTTGTCTGTACTGATATTTATCTTAAATGAAGTTCATTTCTTATGGGTCGTTCCTTATTGTGAAGGGAAAGCATACAGCCTGCATCCAAGATACCTGTAAAGAGAAAAGAGGAGAGACCTGTTCAGCAGCCCAGGGCACCCCCTAGTGTCCAGCAGGAGGTACTGCGTGCACCTGTACCTACCAGTCCTGACACAGACGACATCTTCACACCCTTGAAGACAGACCCGAGGGTGAGGGTGGAGAGGACGCCGGTTCACCAGCGGAGAAGAGCGCAGGACATGCTGGCCTCCCAGTCCAAACAGCCAATGGGAGACCAGCGCTGGAGAACTCCGGCTGGGAGACCCATGGAAGACCCCTCCACTCCGAGCAGGGGGCCGCAGGGTTTTACTCCAAAGGCACATCAGCTACTGATTGACCAGGTATGGCTATAGTGGTGGTAAAAAGGAAATGTGTTGTGAGGTGCGAAAAAGTTGAATCTGTTATGATATGGTAAATTTGCTCTTGCTGTAAACTGGGAAATATTTAACAGTTATGTTGTGGTTTTCAGAGAATAGACTTATCGCATCACAATCATGTGCTCAGTCTTGTATTACATTGCATTGCACTACAACAGTTTATATATGGATTAGTTTAGCTGTTCAACACACACAGCCAGGGATTCCAACAACTGTTACAAAGGGCAGTGTTCCAAGCACTATTGAGACCATTACATGTGTACAGTGTATGATATTATCCGCAGAATGTATGTATGATAGTATGATGAATTTGTTTCATTGCAACAGTTGTGTCATTTCCAAGCTCATCATTTTTGCATTAGTGTTAGATTCAAGTGCAGCTAACATGAATTACTTTAATGTTTGCCAGTTGAAGATATACAGTCGTGTGTATTCATAGTGTCAGCAAAATGTCATTCAGATAATATGCACTATTGTCAGTACTGACTTGTTTCTTGGTTGTTTTTTGCCAGATTGCCTCAGCAGTAGCAGAAGAGAGGACCCCTTCAGTAGCTAGTTCTTCTGACCTTTCCCCTCCCAGCTCCCCTGTCATACAGCCCCTACAGGACCCACTGGCTGCTCTAGGTAAGACACTGTGCATTAACTTGTGGTAAAAATGTTAGGTCTTTGGCAGCTGTGGACTTGTGAAGAGAAATTACTTCAGGTAAGACAGTGTGAATCTAGTGCAAGTTGTCACTTTTTATACAATACAAAGGGGCATTTTCAATGATATCTGCCAAGTTGACTCGTTGTTAGTGTTGCTCATTTACTTAGATTAGAATCCGAAGGTTCTAGGTTCGAATCCCCAGCAGGTTATAATATTGTGCCCTTAGAAAAGACACTTTCAACAAATTTCCTCACACCACTCAGGTAAAACAGAGGGCCTAGCTACAGTGAGGGATGTCCTCTCAGGGACATAAAGCAGAAATATTTGTTTGAAGGGAGCCGCACGTCAAGCAATTTAGATAACCCATCACAGCTAGTAATAACAGTACAGGTCTATCTCTATGTAGTTGGATAAAACTTATCAGTGTGATCTGTATGCCAAGAGACTTGACTCAGATGATTGACGTTGTTGCTGCTACAGAATGAATGTGACCATAAATATTTCTTTTCTGCATGTATAGTGTATACAGTACTGTTAATTCTCTCATTTCAGATGAAAGTGTGGCTTTCACATCTCGAGACAGGCTTGCGAGAACACCAACGTCCAAACCCAGACCTGGTAAAATGTTATGAATTTATTTTGAATTCTTCAGTTGTCTCTACTTTTACATATGATGTTTGCACAAGGATAACCAAAGATAAATGTATTTTTGCCAAAGTTTTAAGAAGCACACAACTCTCTGACTGGTTTCCCTTCAGTACCTACATACAAATCTTTTGCCTTTTACTAAAGAAAAAAAAAAAGAAGCACACTTCCATAACTACATATAAAATTTATTTAATTTTATTTCTATTTTACAGCTCCAATGTGGAAAGATATTCTGTCTCAAGAAGGAAGGCAGGACACTCCAACAAGAACGTTGTTCCCACAAGACAATGCACACCAAGAACAAGCACCAATTGTGGGGGGGCTTGCAGGAATACCCAATGGCTGGCCACAGCCCAGCAAGCCTAGATATCCGTCCATCGAAGACCAGGAGTCTTCCGAGTCGGAGAAACCCAGCTCACCGGTGGGAAGTGTCTCCACACAGAGTTCCCTCCTCTCCTTGCTGAATGGGAACGATAAGGGAAGGGAGAATCATGGGGAGGGCAGGCCTCTCGAAGACTTGATCGCGTTCAGCAGTGCTGAATCGTCAGTACCTTCATCCATGAATGGAGGAAAAGCAGTGAATGGTTTGGAGAAAGATGGTGGAAGCATGTTCAAGGGAAGGTCCTCCTCATCATCCTCAGTTGAAGAAATATCCACAGAGAGTATGCAAAGGATGCCACATGTAACCATGATGAAAATAGTGACAACTCCTCTTGGACTGTCTGATGAAATTCCCTCAGATGTTCCCATTGAGGAACTCCTTGGAAATTTGGCATTAGATGCTGAATCACCTCTGAGGACCTCAGATGACGCTGCACCAGCCGACCCACCAATCAGGCTTGAGAATGTAGAAGAAACTTTCAACGAGATTTTTTCCTCTCGAACTCCAACACTGGAGGTTCGGTCTCGGCTCGGCACGTTGCACACCCCAGGCAACACTAGCTCTCATCTATCAGACTCTGAGACGCCACTATGGCAACCTGAGTTGTTTGACAGTTTTGAACATCCTTCAAGTAAGTCACCTGATGGCACAAGTGCTGGAGAGGGCAAGCTTCTCTCGGATATTTTTGCTGGCAGTCAGAAAAGGTCCCCTGTCGTGACCAATGGCAGCACGTCTGCCTCCGAGGTAAGCGACTCCGGCAGCACTGGCGGGCTGCAGCGGGACCGGCACCCCACCGCTAGTTCCGGGAAGAGTGTGACGTTTGCAGAGGTCCACACGGAGCACACCTACTCTGCATACGAGTCCATGAACAGCTCAAAGGGGGCGTCGCTGTTGGACGATCCCCACTCCTTGTCAGCTCCTCCCGTCGCTGAGAAAGGTACTGCAGAGAAGACTGACGAATCTCCGGAAGACTTGATAGCCAGATACCAGAGGCTTAAAGCAAGTGCCATGGCTCTCATGGCCGAGGAAGTGGAAACAGATCCCGTACAAGATACACTTGCAAAGCTCTCTATTGATACTGCAGAAGTAGGCGGGTCTGCTGAGCCACCATTGAGTGACAAGTTCCTAGAGCATTCTCCACGAAAAGATGAGGAAGAGAAGGAAGACTACAGGAGACTGTCAGGGCTACATGAGGATGTGTTTTCCAGTCCTTTTGCACAGCCTAGAGGCAGGCTGGATTGGGAGGATGATGTAGAACCTGGACGAACTACAGCAGACAGGTACTATTCATTCATAGGAATGCATGCAATGCTGCTAATTGTTAGGTTGTAGAAGGACACACATATCCAGTACTTAGTCACTGGTGGGTTGTCATGCAGAAGCCATGCAGTTCACCAGGTTTGACTGTCTTTTCTCTGCCATTTTATTTATCTTAATGGTGAAAGAAATGTTATAACTGAACATCGACTTGCTATAACATACAACATAATGACACTTCAAATGGGAGTTTGAAATCTGTTTTGTAGTACTTTATAGATGCTATTGAATATATATATATATATATATATATATATATATATATATATATATATATATATATATATATATATATATATGTGTGTTCAGTTGTGACAGCCTCAATTGATACGTATACTTTGATAGTGATTTTATTTTAAAGATAGGTAAAATGACACTACATTTGTAAATGCAAGTGTTCAGCCTGTACACTTTCAATAAATAACAACCTTGATTTTGGAAGAAACTTGATGAAACCATTTCCTTTGCCCATAGTTTGACATCAGCTGCAGTTTGGACTGAGACTTGGGCAACTACTCCCAACAGGACACCCGTACATCCTGCAGGTATGTCCATGTCACAGCTCCACCTAGCAATGTAGCAATGTACTGCACTTTCAACTCTCAAAACTCTCACAAGGGTTACACTGTACATGCAGCATTTTTATCTTCATGAAAAATGGAGGTATTGTTTTGGGTCTGTCTGCATGTGTGTCAATGTATATGTGCTTAGGGATATTTGTGATCAACATAAATTTAGAACCTTTGTATGGTTTGTAATGGTTTTCAATTTTTTTAAATTTGGTATGTGGATTGGGAAAATGAAGGGCAAGGTTAATTTTAGGCCCCCTAGTATGTGACCCTGGTACTGCTTCAGAGTTTCCAGTTTTTGTATTTTTTGTCCTTGACCTGCCATAGTCTTAATTTTTTGTTGGTAGATAGCTTTTAATAAAAGGTCAAAGTGGTGTATATTCGGTATGCAAGTAACATAGACAGAGATGTCAATGAGATGCAAATTAGGACTTAATTTGCATAACTAATGAAAATGTATAATTCTGCTTTTTTAAAAGAATTTTCATACATGTAAGGTATAGTCTTAACGACAGGTAGTGGAACAGTACTAACAATAAATCTGCAAAGGCTCTGAATATTTCATGGATAGATGAGGCCTTCGAACTCTGGTTATTGACAGAAATGTACAGCTGTCATGCTCTAGCATACATTTTAAGCTTGATATTAGAGTCTATCGATATAATCACATCTAAAAGTCTATTGATATATTGTACATAGATAGTTTAAGATGCTTTTTTGTTTTGTAGTGAACCGTATCAGGAAAGCATCAGGCACTAGCACTGGGGACCCACGTGCCTTAGCAAACTCCCCTGTCACTGACTGGCTCCACTCTGATGGCAGGCCCAACTTTCTCAGTGAGATGACTCTTTTGTTCTTTGCTAGTGCTAAGCCTACAAAGTAATTGAATGGTGAAGAAAGATATAAACTACAGTATGTATGAGGCTTCTAGTCTTAGTGAGTATACCATGATATTTGTAGACCACACATGTACAATGGATTATTCTTGTTTTTGCTTGATGTTTTTCTGAATCTCAGACAGTGGGTCATGTGTTTTTCTAGAATTCTCTTTATCTGTATTAGGCAGTGGTCTATTGATAAAACTCTTATAAGACACAATAAATGATATATGGATGAAAACACATGCATTATGCAATTATTGCTCATTGAGTAATGTCCACACCACAGTTGTCTAAAATTGTGATTTTATGCATTTACAAGAACTTTACACACTTTCTGTTCCAGATGCTGATTCAGAGTTTCCACCAAGAAGAGAGAGTTTGGGTGTATTTCTAGGTAACATTGTTTCCTTTGTATATAGCAACAAATGTTATTAGATCAAAGTAAAATAGGCACTGAATGAAATATTCACGATGAAGGACGTGTTTAAATGTGTAGGGACTTCATGTGTAGGGTCTGTATGCATTGGTTGAGTGAGTGTCACATTGTTTTCCAAAACACATCGCATAATTCACTAGAAGTAGAATCCCACAAAAGGTCGGCTAATTATGTATTCATTGATACAGTGTATGTTATCTATAAGTAAGACTCCCTTCTTTATTTATTCAGAAAATCTGTATGTTAAAAACCACAGAATATTTTAACTAAATTTTTAAGATTTACAGCAATCTTCGCACAATTTATCTTAAGTTCTGCAACTTCTATGTCATGCAAAGGTAGCACCTGCATGTATGCTAGTTCAAGAAGGGGGATTATTGTACATGTATTGATCAAGGTAACCAGTGCGAATATTATGACATCTGGAGTTGAAACACAATGAGAGGTGTCCTTTCCTCCAGTTTCCCTCACTTCTGTTTGTCATGTTCCATGCAGGAGTGGATGATACCATCCTGGTGCCGCCTTCTCCGTTAGAGAGTCACCAGTACAGCTTCTCAGACACACCCACATCAGGCAGGGCTGCCACCAGGGGCTCCCCTACTGTAGGGCATCTCATCGACTTCTGATATGGACCATCATAGAAGGCAGGGACATGTGATGTAAATATGATGTACTAGTACTATCTGTCAAACTAACATTTACACAAATTGGTAATTTGAATGAGAGAAAGTTATGATTCATGTCCACATGACTTACAATGTAAAATTTATTCTTTTTGGCATGGGAAAAAGTTGCCCAGAAGTACACAAATCAATAATGATTTGGAAAGTTCACTGACTGTTAACAACTGCATCAAATAGTAGCTTTTGATACAATTGAATGTCTATGTTATACATCTAACAACCTGTGTTGCCATTCCATTTTGTACTGTGAAGCAAGCTCTCAGTAAGAGCCGTCTTTCTTGTCTTTGTCCCTCATTAAGGACTTTGTGTGTCAAACATTATGAATTGACTAGTTGAAGCTAGTATCAAGGATATCTATGATATGTATAGTGTTGGACATTGTGATTTAACTATAGAAGTTATATAGATCAAAAAAGGTATTTGTAAAGAATTAAGTATCTTCAAATTTAGAAGAAAAAGATGATATCTGAAATTTTGTTCTATAAGTTCTAGATAGGACATACGTGTAGATTTAACTTGGGTGACTAGTCAAGCAAACTATCCAAATATGTACAGTACAATACAGTATATTTTCAATTTTTCAATTAAGGTTGCCTCAACAGCTCGTTACATCAACAGGTTAATCGGTGGCCAGTCAATTTTTTGAATAAGTCAATAAACAGGTTCAGCGTGACTTCGATCAATGACCTATAACATATGGCTCATTTGTGGTAACAATTCGACCAACCTCATTATCCTGACCTCCACTGTTTGACAAAGTTTTGTATTGGTGCCTGTTACACTTGCTGAATTTCAATAGATGTTTCACATAGGTGGAGGGAAAATCTATATATGGTCATTTGGACAGGCAGAGTAAATGGAATGTCTGGAGCATTGACGGCCTCAAGTCCAAACGTGTAATTGAAAAGAGAGAGTAAAGATAGCGTGGTAATGCCGGCAGATGTTTTTCGCACAAATGGCTATTGAAGAGGGAGTACTCATTATTCTAAACTGGCCTTTAGGCTAGAGTTGGATGTCCTTATCTAGATCTAAATACACTGTATAAGTTTGGTGGGGAAAACACAATACATGTACCAAGTAAAGTACTTTTTCAATATAGGACAGCTGAAATGGGTTTGGACATAAGGGCATTTAGAAAACATTAGTTCTTCTTATTATCTTAAGTATACTTTTTTCTTTGGCACTGCATATGGTTTTGGCCTGCACTGTGATATAAGCTGCCATGAATATTGCAAAATACTAGAGTATTGCATATGTTTGAAATTAAATTGGACTTAGTAAACAGTGTATGTATCATTGGTAAACATACAAATGGTCTTGAGGAAAATTACAATGAATTAACTTAGCCAGATGAGGGTGTGAAAACATGAAGTTTCTAAGCGAGAAATTTACCCCAAGTTTCTGCTTCACCACCACTAGCAGTTTTTTTATTGTAATGATGTACTGTATAATGAATGTCAATAACATGGCATGACGTCTGCAAAATGAACAAAGTGATTTACTGATTACAAATGAACTTATACCTTTACATGTTCCTTTTTTATTCCTATGCATGTTTCTAGTAAAGCTGTATTTCTTAAACTGAACAAGCTGCTAGGGGGCCCAAACCTACATGTACACCACTTTTTTAAATTCCTTACATGAAAAGCTCTCTGCCACATACAAATCAGGGTCTATAGCATGTCCAAAGATGTGACAAAAGATACAAAACCCAGAAATTCTGCTGCAGTACCAAGGCCACATACTAGAGGGCCCAGAAATAAACCCTGTGCTTTGTCTTCCCAAGACCTAACCATATACCAAATCTATCCAGAGGTTCTTAAGTTATACTGAGAAATATCCAGAAACACACACAAGCACACACACCTTCATCTTTCCAACGCCTACCCACATACCAAATATTATGGCAATCCATCCAGACGTTTAAAGTTATGCTGACCACAAATATCTGGAAACACAGACAGACACACACACACAGAAAGACATACACCCAAAACTGTATCTCCAAACTATACCTCCATTTGTCATGGAGATAATGATATATAACAATCTCTGCTGCAGAATCCTTGCATCAATAGATATTTCATTAGCTTGTTGGTCATGTACTATGATATACCGTAAATGCAGAAATGTTTGCGGTGGATTAATGTTCGCGGTTTTCGCAGCGGCCGCTTCACCGCTAATTTAAAACCATCGCGAACATTTTCCATTACAGTAAGAGACTACAGTGCATGGTGCTACCGCGAAATTAAAACCACCACGAAAAGTCCATTTTCCCGCTATCGCGAAATTAAATCCCTGCGAACTTAAATGCATTTACAGTAGTGCATAATTGTGATTTATTGATGATTGCCAGGATGACTATATTTTGTTGGTCCAGGAATCAAATCCTGGCTAGACAACGCCTAGCCAAACACGCAGCTATTCATGCCACCCAGACATACATACATCAGCAGACTGAAGAATCAGGAAAGGTTAACAATGTTACCACAATGAAGGAAACAACAATAACTTGGTAACGGCTATTGATTGGTGCTGCAACACTGCTGTAGAGTTGGTCTGCTTGTATCTAATGCTCCTAATATTGATAGCAGCTGCCAGTCAATAAGTTACAAAGAGCTCATCATCAGCCAAGATGCTTGATGTTCCTCCAGGTAGATGGGAATGGAAAGCGTGTGTGTTATGGGAGGCGGGTAATCATCTGGTCGGTTTGATTCTTCCTTTTCCAATGATTACAATTATCCACTGTCCAAAATCTATAGTCCCCAGAGTGTTGAAAACAATCCCTGGTGTTGGGAGCTAGCCTGGGGTAGTATATCTAGGTCATTGGTACCTATTATTAGATGACTACTTGTGGACATTGGCTGTCCCATTGAGAGTTATTTTTGTCTTGAAACTAATAGTAACTCAGCTCTGTCTTCAATGTGACCCATAGTTTTGGTGAGGAAAAATCCATGAATCAAGTGATCAAGCTGTTTTGATAAGAAAGAGCCCTCTGCCCAATTTTTCTGCAAATGATCTATATACTGTTTATGTTGATTCACGATTTTTTGCCAAATATTGTAGTTTTTTCCAAGTGTAATAGAAACAAAGTAATTTTTATATACTTGAAGCCGTCATTTCAAATTGCTAGCTTTTTTTTTTACCACTGTAAACTTTCAGCATATGGCAGAGTGCTGAGAGACATACAGTTGCCCAAATTTCATGAAATAGTAAACATAAACTGATAATGTTATATGTAATGGAAATGCAGGGAGGCTGGTGGAGTTAATTATCAAAGACCTTTCTGAAACAATATCTCAAATAGGTCAACCTGCAATATGGCTCCCCCCATATAACCCTGTTATCCACCCATCATCTCTACTTTGATCCCTATGCCTTTCTGGGATCCCCTTTTAATATTCCCCTCATTAACATGATGGTTCCCTTTACTGACCAAGCGTATCTCCTTCATCTCTTACTCCCCCCATCTGTTCTCTCCTACACATCGTCTCTAATTGTGTGTTGGAGAGTGAAGTACCCTACCAGAACTCCTTTCCATTTCAATAATTGGCTTCCATTCCAGATCTAGGTCAATATGGCACAGGCCGTGCTCTCTCCGCTGGCTTGTACACAGATGGTGCTGTGAGCTGTAATGTGAGTTTTGCTTGCTGACCTAAATAGCTTGTCAGTCATTATTGTGTGGACACCGATGCCCATTTTTCATCATTCGTGGCCTCTTGGGCATGACTTAGAAAGGAGTTTGCACGACCTTCCAGATCTATATAGAGTTGGAAGGTAGTGATGCCTTGCCTGTAACCTCCATGGTGTAGCAGGTACAAATGTACATACTGCATCATCTCTAAGCAGGTGTAAGGTTCTAGCTCACTCTGTGTTTTAAACATTAAATGACAGTCACTGTATTTGCACTTTTTAGCCAGTCGCCTCCTCTAGTCCATGATCTGTTTGAAGATTTAACATACTTCCCTACCTGTGCCTAACAATACCACAAGGCTTACTCCAAATGCTCTAAGGCAAAGGACACACCGTCTGTACATACATGTTGGTTAGATCTGAGTTTATGGAGGTCTTGTTTCTGGTTTGTCTGTTTGCTTGTGTAGCTATAGTTATTTGAATGCAGGTTTCCACATGACACACACAGTGAGACACAGGAAGTTAGGCCAAGGACACCAGAAAGTGGGTAATTACGAGAATCAAGAAATTGATTAAGTGTGGTTTAAAGATTAAAAAAACACACAGTCAATCTTGTATTTTTTATTCAAACTATGCTATTAACATCTGCCAAACTGTATAAATAGTTGCAGTTGTCTATCTAGATCTGAAATACTTAAAGATGTCAAATATAATCATAAGCTTTTGTAGACCTACACCGTGTATGTAACATAATGATATACATGTATATGCTACCAATCAGGTAGTGAAATTTCAATACTAGTTAAAAGTAATTAAGTACATAATATTATGAATAAAGAAAGAATGGGTAGACCAACGATATACAAATTTGGATGCCATCCTTCCTGATCAAGATATTTTTGCATGCAAAAGAATTTGCCTCCTGCAATTGGAAAAATTGATTTAAAAGTTCACATCGAATCAGGTTCTGATCATATAAGCACAAGTGTTTCTGCCATCCATGTGAACAAATAACAAACAGCTAGTTCATGATATTGTATACTTATATCTAACAATATTGTGCATTTGCTGTTTGTTACTGCTGAATGCTGCTATCTGTCATTGAAAGTTGGTATACAAATCATCATAGTATATATGTATGTGTATCTATATAGTTGGGATAACCTCCTTTCAGTGTAACACGCCAGCTGACACTTGTTTGCTAAATCAAACATGAGTAGACAAAAATGTTACATTCCTTTTTCCCACAGAGAAAGTAAAAGTACTCTGCATAGAGAGGTGAAACCCTGGAATGTTAAAAGATTTGTGCAGATCTAGAACATCTTGGGAACTGAACCAACGCCAAAATATTTGTGGTGTCCTAAAAGATATTTTACCTCTGTTACAATCCAGAGTCACTACAGGTTCGTACCTTAACATACTAGTATATGTTGTTTCATCAGGTTCAGAGATTAAGGTACAGGTCTGGACCAGTACATACATTGATGTATACCTGAACAAGTAATCTTGAGTGAGGACAGGAACAATGAACAGACTATTTATTTGGAATTTTTGATTGTACACTCATTAAAAAAAAAGTTAAACCGTTGGAAGAGGAGTTTGAATAAGATGGCACCGATTTCAATGCCCACACACATTTTTTGTTTGTTTCAAAGTCATAAATATTCATCTTTGCATCTCAAACATGAGTGCTTCAGACATAGTCTATTCAGGTATACTACTGGTACATTGATGTTCCAGTATTTTGGACCTGTCCATCATATTGAACTGTGTACTGGGTATGATAAAATATACACCGGTAACAGCACAAGGACCAACTCTGCCTATTTTTGTCATGATATTTTGAGCACAGAGTAATGATTACTAACTTAGCCTATCTTTTTCCGGATATATATCTTTTAAAAGGGAAAAAAGGCAGTCTGGCTTTAGAGTGATCACAACTCTTGAAGGATTTAGAAAATCTTACTAATATTGTATCAAGTCAGGTTCATTACACTCAATTTTATGTCAGTCTTCCTCACCTGTTTGTGTTCTCTCATATCAAACATTACTTTTCTACTTATACCTTCAGCTTCTACTTTTGTATGGGTTGGACCACAAAAACTTGTGAGGGGGAGTCTGGTGCCATTTTTTTGTAAGTTCTTTCAACTGTCATACAAAATTGTTCTTTTATTTTCTGTCAACTCCTTTCACACATAACTACATTCTGCTACCTTCCTACTAGTGTTTTTGCTTTCATGCTCAGAATACCACTTACATATTTACCAGTTCTTTCTTTCATTTCACCCATGCTGTAAGCAATAACATTCTCAGTAGAATAATTAATGAACTCTCATCAACCCTGCTGATTGATATGTTAAAGAGCCTTTAGAGTTTGTCTATTTTGGTGTTTTATCTTTTTGTTTGAATTGCCTTGTATTTGTAGACTTGCAATTTTGTCTTTGCTGTTGAACATTCACACCATATGCCCATTTTCAACAGGACTAATATACAATGACAGTGAGAACAATGTATGATTACCACGACCAATTTTAGTGGTACATGTAGGTTTTAAAGCATTTTGGTAAATCATGTCTTTTGTGTAGTATAAGGTGTTTCCATCAATAACTTATCAGTTCCGTATATGACATATTTCGTATATGACATCATTGAATTATTTTGTAGATTAAGTTGAATCTCATTAGAAGCAATGTCATCTTCAGAACCTTATACACGTGACTGTTTTTATTCTTGGTTTGGCCATGTTGGTTGGATTTATATGAATGACGTCTGTGTGCAGATCAATTTTTGCCCGTTTCCAAAAATACTACAGTTTCAAAATGTGCAGATATCTGCTGCAAATTGCAACCTAAACATTAGTGAACAGAAACTAATTTTATAATTTTTGACTAATCGTCTGTTTTGGGATTCTGTGAAAGATCCACATAATCAAATTAACATGACCTTACTATAAAACAAAACAAAACATGACATTCTCCATCTTGAGCTATTATCTTGCTTCTCTTAATAAAGCAATTAATTTGCTTCTGTTAAAAAACAGTAAAACTTATCTGATACCCCCTCATGTACTGATAACCATAACACATTAGCCAACTCTGAGATGTACTGGAAGGCCCCAATGGGATGCATGTTACTATGGTTACACCCCTATGTTCCAGCACTCTCTACCAACCCTAACATAGGGGTGTTGAAATGTAGGGGTGTGGGAACATACATGACGGGATGTTAGAACATAGGGCGCCACCTGTTACTACTATGTACATTTGTCCGTCAGCAGCCTGAGAGCACCCTTATCATGTAACCGTCGCAGTGCCTGAAACTCCACTGGCATGGAATGAGGTCTTCTTTTGTCGTAGAAGTTGTACTTTCCATTGTCGTAGTAGTGATATCTGACGGGCCGCCCGTTGACATCCACTGTGAATGGGAAGAAGCCATACAGGTGGATCTCCTGACAGAACCTGGTGGCTATGGTGTACATGTAGAGACCGGTACTTGGGCGTTTGATCCTGGTCTTGGCTTGGAGCCAGAACCTAAGAGAGGACAAGAAATGTAGTTAGACCAAATATTTTGTCGCCAGTTGGACATTCTCTATCACTAACAGTAAATATGGAGCAAACTGCAACCAGACTCTCCATTCTGCAGGTATCCTAGTTCACCACATCCACCTTACATCCTGCCATGATGAAATATTCGCATCTGTAGACACGCACCAAGACAAGCAAACAAATTATACAAATGAGGTAGGAAGTAATATGACTCTTGTTGTCGCAGGGAACAACATTTCTCTTGAAAGAGAGAGGGAGTGTTTGGTATGTTTTGCACCTTTACTTAATATGAGTCTATTTTTGAACATCAATAGTCAAAACCACAAAATTTCATGCATGTAGCTTTCCTAGGGAGTCATTATTCAAAGCACTAAATACTGTAATTGGAACCTTTCAGGGATAGTCCCTGTCCATGGTACTGAGACTCAGTTGTACTTGTCCTTGGTGCTGAATGGTACCTTGGTGCTGATTGAACCCGCAAAATGGTCTGTATGTAGCTTTCCTTGGGAGTCATTGTACTCATTATTGTAATAGGCAACCGTTCATTGACAGTCCCTGTCCATGGTTCTGAGACTCAGCTGTACTTGTCCTTGGTATGTAGTATGATAATATTGTTACATGTCTTCATGACTTAGCTACTTAAATAGCTATGGGCTGCATTTCAAGAAATTGTCTATTGTCAGCTGCTGCTTTTATAAACACATGCCTCTGCTCTTTGTACATTGTAATATACTGTTGCAATGGAATAAATATTCACCACTTGCAATTCAAATAGTCATATTGACAATGTCACACTCCAAAAAACAGGACGATTCTGATGCCAAATGTAAATGGTATATAAGATTGATATCCATTGGCCTTTGTTGTTGTTATGTGTTTGTTACAAGTCATTACAGTGTCAGCATCTGGACGGTGTCAGGATTAATTAGGTTAATGTGTGATGAATTAGGGCCTGCTTGACTGATTCCTAATGCCATTTGTAATGAGGAACTTCACTGATGTGCTGTCATCATCAAACACATCCCTGATGGACAGTGGGTTTGCTGAGTGCAAGGCCACAAGGGTCCACCTCGGGGCACTGAACTAACACTCACTGGATCAGCATCTATTTAAGTCAGAAACATCAAGATTTAGGCAAGCTTCACTAACAGATGCAACGGAAACAACCTATCCCAGGTCGTCAAAGAACCAACGAGAGGACAGGCTATGTTAGACCTGATTATCACCAATCTAGAGAAACACTACAAAATTCCCCAAGTATGTAGCCCTTTGGGTTTGAGTGATCACAGCACGGTTTTGTGGGAACCGCAGATAACAAGGAAAGAGAACTTTACCAAGTGCAAGACAGTGAGACCTATCCGCGACTCCGACCGCCGAGTCTTTGGCCAATGGATATGTTCTCAATCCTGGGATGAAGTGTACACATCTCCTACCTGTGCCGGCAAGGCCGAGGCCTTTTACACAACAATGGAAGATGCTATAAACAAGTTTTTCCCAACCAAGCAGGTAACAATGCACAACAATGACAAGCCGTGGTTAAAACCAGACATCAAGGACATGATTCGCCGACGGCAGAAGGCATTCTCAGAAAACAAGACTGCCTTGTGGAAATACCTGCGTAACAAGGTGAACAGAGAGGTAAAAAAAGCGCGAAAGTCTTTCTACCGGGACAGGGTACAAAATCTCAAGGTAGAAAATCCGGCGGATTGGTACAGAGAGATAAAGACCATCCTGAATATACAGCAGTCAGAGCTCTCACTCAACATCCCCGGTCAAGACGAAGCAGACAACACTTTCATCGCAAACCACATCAACAAGAAGTTTGCAGAGGTGGCACAGGGAAGACCGCCCCTGGATCCTGAACAGTTACCAGCATACAGGCCCGTCAAGTCATGCCCACCTGAGGTCAACGTGTGGGATACCTACAACCGTCTGCGCAAACTGAAGGCCGGCAAGGCGTCGGGGCCAGACCAGTTGAGTACTAGAATCCTGAAGGAATTTGCATGTGAAATAAGTGGTCCGGTCACAGACATGATGAATGCTTCTTTCAAGGAAGGTTACGTCCCACAAGTATGGAAAGACGCCACAGTAGTGCCCTTACCCAAGTCACAACCTCCATCAGTCGACAAACTCAGACCAGTCTCTCTAACATCTCAACTCGCCAAGGTCACCGAGTCCTTCGTTTCGAACTGGATTTTGGAGGACATAAGTGCGTCACTGGACCAACAGCAGTTTGGTTGCCTGAAAGGCCGCTCTACAACACTGTATCTGGTCAGCTTGATAGACTTCCTCTGTAGGGAATCTGAAAAGGCCAAGAACATTTGCACAATGGTTATGACAGACTTTTCAAAAGCCTTTGATAGAATAGACCACACTTTAGCCATCCAGAAGCTGTTACGACTCGGAGTACGGGGGGAACTCATCCCGTGGGTCTGCGACTTTCTAACCCAGCGGCGGCAAAGAGTTCGCTATGGAGGCCAACTCTCTGACTGGGAGGTACTGACCTGTTCAGTGCCACAAGGGACGCTCCTAGGTCCGTTAATTTTTCTAGTGGTGTTTGATGACGCTATGAGGGACGCACTGATTAATCAGTGGAAATATGTTGATGATCTGTCCATGGCAGAATCGCGCCACTACCTCGAACCATCATCAATGCAGAATGAATTGGACGGTTTCACTGACTGGTCTCGCAATAACCACATGTTACTTAACCCAGACAAATGCCAAGTCATAACGTTCTGCTTTATGAAATGTCCGCCCCCTCCGCCAGTACTCACCATTAATGGATTACCCCTTGAGGTTGTGCCAATCACGCTTCTTCTGGGGGTGTGGCTGCAGAAAGACTTGAAATGGGAGACGCAGGTCACCAGAATGATAGGGAAAGCTAACGGTCGGCTTTTCTTCTTGCGGAAGCTTAAACATTTCAACCTACCCACTCAAGACCTTGTCACCATTTTCACATCGTTTGTAAGACCAGTACTGGAGTATTGCGCGCCAGTTTGGCATCCGGGCCTCACCTGTGCACAGTCAGACAGGCTTGAAGCAGTGCAGCGGAGAGCTGTTCGGACAATTCTAGGCAGACACTTCACTAGCTACGAACAAGCCAGGAAGAACTTAAACATCCCACTGCTGTCGGACCGCAGGCGAGAGCTGTGCTTTAAGTTCGGAACCTACTTGGAGAGACACAGACCGTCATTACTGCCACCAAAGGGATCGGACTATCACAACAGATCCACCAGAAACTGTGACAAATATCGACATGTGAAATGTAGGACTGACAGACTAAGAAACTCGCCGATCCCCTACGTTGTGCGCCTTTTAAATGCCTAATGTCTTTGTATCTAAGGATATCTGTTGTGTTTTAAAGTGTTGCTACACGCACGTATTTGACTTTATCAATATCAGAATTTTAATCGTTATTTAAATGTTTAAGATATAATTGATGTTATAGATGTTTTAATATTTCTAGAATTAGCTCTGGCTGGACAAAATTATCTGTACGAAATCCGCAATTCAGCCAAACAGGCTGCGAGTGATTTTTTACCAATAAACCATTCATCATCATCATCATCATCATCAACAGATATTATAGGAGCAACAGGGAATACATTGGCTGCCTGGGAAATTCCTACCCCATTTAGACTGCACTTGTTTTGATCCACTCACACTGGGATGGTCCCCTTCTGTTTTTGGTGTGTGGTGGGCTCTTTAATCAGCTGAAGGTGTACATGTAGTTTTCCTCAAACATGGGGCTTCTATTTTATATCCTACCATCCATAGACGCAGTTACAGTAATGCCATGTAATTTTTTTTGCACTAGGCCATCATGCCTTAAATGTGATTAGGAATATGGTGTAGGGTGTTTTGACAACAGGCTTTGCTAATCTGACTCATAATTGCTACCCAAACCTCCCCTCTTTCGGTCTTTCATATTGGTGTTTCCCTGTTTATCCTATGTGGGAGGGGGACAGAATGAGATTTGCTATGAGATTTGTTTCCCAGCATGCAGTGTTCATCACTCTTTCCATCTGCATAACATGCATGTCCTCAATAATTATGAACCACATTACTTTGTTGTAGCACCAAGTCAATCAAACAAATTTCCAAAAGTACAGACTCTTCCCTCAGACTGTATTCATATTTCCCATCCTTATTTTCCATCCTTGTTTTCCAGTTAAGGATTGTTAATCTAAATCCCAGAACCAAAAAAGAATAGATTGGCGTGGCCCAACAGTGCTGATTTGTCTGGTGATTGTTTTGAAGTGTGCATAGGTTGTCCTAGTTTGTTGGTCTGCCCCCAGGTGTGCTGCTAGCTTATCTTGATAACTTCCCCCTCTACAGCCCAAGCACCACCTGGGGCTAATAACACCTCAGTTTTACCCCAGCTCAGTGGCATAAGCTAGAGGTGAGCGGAAAATCACACTCGTCTGAAATGCTTTCAAAGGTCACCATGCTGTCCATGATGAATAACGTGCACATACGTGATGAAGTGAAGATTGCTCCAACAGTCCTCTCTGTTTCAGTTTATAGAAATATAAACTCAATGCTAATACCAGGATCACATTTTCAAAGGGAATGAAATATATTTTGTATATCAATAACTGAACCATACCCAGAAATATACACAAATTATGCTTATGACTAATCTTTTTTACATGCTACATTGTATATGTTATGTGTCATTTTATATCATTCTCCTTGTTCTCGTATCTGTCTGGCTGGGCACTGGTTTGAAAATGTGGCCCTGGCATTAGGCAAAGGGTGTGCAAGGTCATGCTGTTATATGAACACAGTAGGGTTTCTTGGGAGGAGCCTGAGTTTACACTGTTAATTAGATATTTTGTCCATCTTGACTTGGAAAAGTATCTCATAAAAGTATTCATTTTGTTAAACTTAGAGTTATATCATTACTGATGCAGAACTTCATAGTAATCTGGTTCCTTGAAGACAAAAAATTACTGTCAAATATAGAGCATTTTCATCTCAAGTCAATGCTGCATTGGCTGACATGTTGGTGTCCCTATTCACATTTCAATAGTATTTAGACATTTCAAGATCTTCTTGTTCCTCTCAAATAACCACTATTGATTTCTTACAGGGCAATGACCTGAAACATTTAAAATTTACCAACAGACACAAATAAATGATGTTTATGTTTGAGGTATGATCATTAAAATACAAATACGGACACCAACATGGCTGCCAGCACCTGCCTTCTTCATTGAAAGTGTGTGAAAACACTTCATATATTGTACAACAAAGGTTTGGTATAAGCTAGGCCCAGAATCATCTAACTGTTATTATATGTGCCCTTTTACTCACCCTCGTATGGAATGTGCTAAGTGTTTAGTGGGGTAAAGAGTCTTGATATTCAGGTCATTCTTCAGGATGATCCTGTTTGTATATTGCACATATTTCTCCCCGTTGATGGTGGTGAAGGCGGGGATCCACAACATGGAGTGCTCCAACATGCGCAGCCTCTTCACAAACTTCTCCTCCCAGTGTTTCTCCTTCAGTCCTCCGAAAGCCGTGGGGAGCACAGAGGGGTTCATGGTCACCAAGTCAGACTTCCTCCCCACGTCCTTAACGTACTCTGTCACGGGAGCGAGGTTACAGCGGATGACGAAATCGTGGCTGTCGATCTCCTGTCCGCACCCGCTCCCCAGGAGGATCCCGGAGTTGCCCACTATGGCGCAGGAGTTGAAGAGTCGGCCCTCGAGAGGAGAGGTCTCGGGGAGCAGGTCGTACAGGTCCTTGGTGATGTTAAACGTGTTGTGGTTGTCGATGTCGTAGTGCATGACATCCCCAATGTGCGTCTGGGACCGCAGGATAGAAATGCTCTTAGCGGTATCAATCACTTTGCGGACTGCATTTCTGGAATATGAAGAAGAAAATGACATCTTTAGAAAGGCACCACGACTCGACAATTCGTAGAGAAGTTCGATACTGAAGAAAGATTTTTTAAAGTACAAAATGTAAATAAGCACTCAGACATTTTTTTCACAAAGAACAACACATCGTGAATAGTTTCGTCCGTAAGCGACTATATGGCAAAGTTCTTTATTCACACCCACACAGTATTTCCATGAGCCACTTGAGTCATGAATTGTGATGAGAGGTGTAGAGACTAAGTCACATTTTAGAGCATTTTGTTGCTTACAATGTTTTTTTTTGTTTAGTCTCTTATTATTCTTGCTTGATAATATCCATGTGAATATATTGCTCAAAAATTTTTTTTAGCCAGAGACCCAACAAACTAGGAAAAAGAAGGAAAGAGGCCTGGCTCACCACTTGTAAAAAATTTAAATGGCAGCATTAGTATACCCATTGCTCAGTACTTTAAACTAGCCCAATGTAGAACCAGAGGAAGCCACATGATTAAATGTCAGTTGATCACACCAAACAAGACTGTCTCCAATTATATTGCCCTAAGGAAGATGACAGATGTGCACCAAAACATTGGCACATGTAAATACTGCATGTGGCTGTGAATAAAGAACTTTGTATAAAGGCATAGTTACACAACATTACAATCCTCCACTTTTTTCTGCCTTCCAACATCCATGGACAATTTTGAAACAGCCATCCCTCAGTACAATTTACTTGCGCACCTTACAGGCACATTTATATGACAAATTACATGTCTGAATTGCCTGTTCTCTCCAAGTCCACTCTAGTGCTCCTGGAAAAACCCATCCAGACGATTTATCTATCTATCTACAAGTGTGAAAAAGCCAGACAAATCCCCAAATCTGTCATCCTGGATCCACTGATGCACCATGCCGCCAAAGCTGTATGGTTTAACATTAACACATGCAGAACTCCACATTTATCATGCTTCACTCCATTTGGAATGCCACAGCCTTTAATTCCTGGTGTGTCTACCTGTCCCATTAATATCATTTAAGGTTTGGTGGATCCAACAGGTGAAAGAAGATAATTCTCACCTCGGCTTCCATCCTTGAATTAGACTTTTTACAGGTGATTATGCACAAATGTACATTTTTGTATAAATTTGAAAAATTGCTCACTAATGTCCTTTCTGCCACAGCACAATCATGCATAATATGCAGGCTATTGTAAATCTTCAAATCAATGCCCGTGGTGGTTTTCTCAGTGTTTGCAGTGGCCTCTCCTCTGAATATGCATTTCATTTTTCTAATACTGTACTGCAGACTTCTTTCAATCGATGGCAAACTGAAGACATGGTGAATTATATCACAAAAATGAATGGATTTACAGTACCTACATGTAGTATTGCAATGGTATACAGTAGCAGACTGATATTTATTGAAATGCACAAACAATTCAGAGTCAAAGAGAGAAAATCTCATCAAATTACTGATGTACCCTGTGCTCTTCTGGGGCTAATGTACCCATTCACTAACGTTATGTCACATCCTCCATGTGGCCTTTAACCTTCTCCCTCCCACCTAACCCTGTAACCACTACAAATTTGGTACAAATGTATGTACAAGGCCTGTGGTGCCAGCTGACGCCAAAGTCTGCATGTAATGTCAACCGTTTTATATTATCACAGGGTTCCACTAGTGCAAGGTTAAGTCAGGCAGTATGAAACAGATACATCCCCTTTGATAATGTTGTCACTGATGGCTATAGTGTCACTGGAACGTGATTTCAATCCGATTTCAGCACCATGAAACTACCTTGCCTGATGAAATTTTGGATGGTATGACACATCTTGGGAAATAAATGCCTTTCATGTAGGCTTGATGCCAGGCTTCTTTAGAATTCCATTAGAGAATAATGTGGAGAAGTAAGAAATGGCCAGAGATTGCATTGAAGGTTACCCATTGGCAATGTCATCATCGTCACTCAATATTGTCTTATACATTGTTCATTGTGGCATATACAATTTGCTCTTCATAGTCTCTTATGACCTTTGAAAGAAACAAGTCTGGAAACAGAGACCTTCATGTGTAGGAAGAGCAGGTACATGTACATTGTGTATTTCTATTCTCAGTCTTTATCTACTGACAGAGTGTTAGAAATCCCAACATCCTCATTTGTGTTGCGTAAAAAAAAACCAGAAATGTGAATTTTGACAGGGCGTTTTAGCCCAATTGAATCATGCCCCTACCCTCTGGTCATCTTGGCTCTTGATGGCAAATACCTGTAAGCTACAGGGATTGAGGTCTGTATCATCTGACCTTTCATTAGCTTTTTCATAATGCTTGTGCCAATCAAAACTGCTTTGTTTTTCTGTTTTGGTTTCATGATCAAGAGGTCTATACAGCTAGCCCTGACAGCAAGAGCGTGTGTTACATAGATGGTGCATTACCTCATCTCTAACATGGCAGTCCTATTCCAGCTCCATTGTTTGGCATCCACTATTCTCTCCTGAAACCTGGTGCGCAGTGGTCCTGCCACTTCTGTCTGTGTCAGGTTGGTCCGGTTGCTTGGTGGTTTCAGAACCGTCTTGCTGAGCAACAATGTTCGGTGACGTTCGTCTGGGTTGACAGGGTCATGCCTTCAAAATGATAACAAATGAAACTGATGCTTCTTTAGTCCGCTACACAATAAAAGTTGCCATTATATGAAATGTTCCATAACTTGTAGAATTTGTGGCTGTATACACTACCACTGCTATCAATGCCACTGTGAGAAAAATAAGTCAATTACAGGAATGAAGAACAATCCTACCTTTTCAGCTCATGCTGTACCAGCGCGTGTCCTGTTGGTATGGCAACTGCTGAGAAGTTGCCCTGGAGTTCTGACTTTGAAGGAGGAGGACTATGTAGAAGTAAAAAATAAACAGCACATTTAATCTTGGTTTCAAAGGATGATACAGTTTGATCAATACATTCCTGTATGCATAAATTCTTCTTTTCAATCAAGCAAAACTACACACAACTTTCCAAGAATGTAAAAGTCATTTAAATGCAGATACAGTTAAAGAAACCTGTCCTTGGTGCTGATCAAACATCCACTGGGTAAAAGTCAGAATTTTCAGCTATCTACAAAGTTAACATACTGATTTGATAGAAGTCTGCAGGGCCAACTTTGTTGTATCACTCTGACTAAAAGATTGCTTTACCTGCTTGTCCATCTAGACTTTGTAATCTGAACATTGACAATACATTGTGCCTTTCTTCCTATGATTTATGTACACAATGTGTATACTCTTATTTTGTTACTAGAAACATACAATTACTCCAGCAAAGATGAAAATATAGCACTGGAAAAAGAGGCCATCTATAATTTGAGATCCTCTCCCAAGGGCATGTTCTTTACAAGTGATGATTAAAGGAAAGTCCTAATAAACATTTTCTTAATTGTTTCTACCATTGTTGAAGATAAAAGGTTTTTTTGACTAATTGTTCTGTACCTGACCTTATGTTTAGGTACACAGCCCAGTAGAGGCAACTAGAACTGGGGCAAGCTGCAAGGGGTCACCAAAGGTGCAACATTGATGAACATCATGCAGTGAATACATATATGGAAGGGCTAGGTCAGGGTCAGAGAATTCCCAGAGGCGTGCTTCCAAACATCCCATAAACGTATCTTCGTGATTAGAACACACGTAATCTGCAGGGCCAAATTTATGGTCGACCTTTGTCGGCCATTAAGGCACTGAGCAGAGTAGCATGTGTTCCGGTGACAGCTTTCATCGATATGGGTTTATATCAAACTGGCCTTGAAACACCCTCCCGCAATTTGCAGCAAAGATTTGAAGATAGAAGGACAAAATATTTAGTAACAGCTTTTGCAGGCTGAAAAAATTCAGGCTGTGCATCACGAACTACATCAGTCAGCCAAGTAGCAAATGTCGGCCACTACCGGTAGTATCTTGTGAAGATACAAATGTATGTACAAGTCTTGTACTTCTCCCATTCTCTTAGTTTAATGCAGCTGTCATACTTGTATCCTGTTGATTCAATTCACATGATACAAAATGTAGGTTACTTTTTGTATATAAAATTGAATGTGTGGTTGTTTTTAGACAGAAGATTAGGGAAACAATAGCTTTGCTACTCGCACAGAGAGTTTCTAAATTCAAGATGACGTACTTGTCAGCTTGCAATATTGTAAGTAACAAAAACAATTTTGTGTAAGAATGACACTCTTCATTGTGAAGAAATAATTCAGGCTCAATACCACAACTATAGTTCATTAGGATTTTACATTTTACAAACCTAACCAAACAATACACTACACCCAAACTACACTAATTTTGCTCATCAAAATGGATTCCAATGAGAGTTTTTCCCTCAATATTTGGACTGTTTGAAGACTACCATTAACAATTCTGATACCTTAACATGGATGGGTGCAACATCTTTTTGACTGACAGTTTTAGGTCAGGGTCAAATATAGGTCAGGGGCTTCATACATTTAGATGACTGATTTTCTCATTTAGAAATGACCCTGTCATAAAACACTAATCTAATGACTGATGCCCCCGCCATTATAGGGCTCTAACTAAAAAAAGGTTAAGTGTAATTTTGCCCGCTAGAGAAACAAAGCAATTTGTCATGAGGGAGGGTTGGAACAAGTAACGTTACATGTATAGAGGAAATCTGACCACCAAAATGGAACAACAGGCATTTTGAAGACATTGAAGCATAAAGACTGCAGCACTTCTTCATGTTCAGCTATCAGAGTTAGAAAATAAGATGTGCCATGAGATGCTGAGAAGCCTAACAACAGATATTGCTTTTGTCTCCACTGATACCATACTCATTCTTTTGGGTGACATAAAACCATTGCTTTCTACTGCTGGACACTAGAACTTGTTACATGACCAAACTTGAGAAAGCAGTGGCTTACATATCAGTAAAACAGCAGCCAGGTCCCTTGGCAGAGGTTAAGAGAGTTTCTCATGATGAAGCAAAGTAAGTTGAAAGACAAATCAATAGCTATGCGTTACATGTACATGTAGCCCTTTCCAATATTCATCATGTGCCCATTCTGTCAAGTACACAAAGGTTCCATATGTACACAGCCAAGCCCATTAAATCTATTTTCTACTGACACATCATTTCCATTTGGGATTACAGAAGATAAAGTACAACACGTTGAAGCTCTTTTACCAGATATAACTTCCATTACCAGCTAGACTTGAGCATATGGTGGGGCATAGTTGTTCCAAAAGACAAGAGCTGTATGGCAAGGTAAGTGCACTCAGCGCCAAGTCCTGATGGAGTACTTGGCAGCTGCTTCCTCCGTACATAACTTTGCCATTACTGTCTGATTCCTTGGCCTCTTCCACTCATGTCTGGTAATGGTAGATTCATTAGCCGAAAATTCAGGACATCAAGCGGTCAGTATCCTATGTTTCTAGCCAGACTGTTCTACCTGGACAGCTCGGAGTCCCAACTGTACTCTACTGGAAACAAGTGCTTTTAAAAAAGCTGGCATTTTGCCAATGTTTGCGTGTGTGAACGTTTTTTTCTAGTTATTAGAATGTCATATAAATAGAACAGAGTAACTAAACCTGATATTGGCGCATGGAGAGATTCACAGATGTGCCTGAACTGCAGCAGATCTAGACACCACCTGTTAAAATTTGCGTGAACTGCCGCAAATTTCACTACACATTGCCTGTTTTTGAGTGAGCTCTGTTGCGGGGCATTTTTAAGTTGTTTTTTTTTTTAATTTTTATTTCTATTCGGCAAAAAAACGAAGCGGCGAATCCGTTAACCAAAGAAATAAATTGGTGTGGCCAAATGGATGTAAAAATTAGTATTTTAATGGATGTAAAAAAGAAAAAAAAAAGTTGAAAAAAATCTACCTCCCCGGATTCGAACCGGGTGCATTGGTTTAGAATGCGTAAACTTTACCACTGCGCTAGTGCGAACATGTTGAAGAAATGCCTGTTTTAACAGGTATACAAATGTTTGGCATGGATTGAACAGGTCCGTTCATCTCAACATCACAACGGCGACTACACTGGCGACTGCAAGTCGCAAAATGCAAAAAGTTTCAGTCCTTAGGACAGGACATTAATCTGTGACGGACTGTTCATGGTGCTAGGGAAATCTCCCTATTTCAATGAACCTGTATATACTGTACATATCTTATGTCTTTCTTGACACGACCAGTGAAAAATTACAAACTTCTGTGAGAAATTGAATCGAAAATTAAATTTAGTGCATTATAAGGTACAAAGCATACTTCTTGGTGATCAAAGAACCATCTACATGTATATGTTTTCCCTTCAATCTTTTAGCTGAAGCAATTTTATTTTCCATCTGATGTTGATTCCTATTGGCATAGGTTTTTTACACAGTTTGCAGATACTTCTTCTAGAGATAAATGCAAATTGGAGACAGAGAGCACATCTTTTGAAGAGCAGCACATCTTTTTTCATACATAATCAACAACCAATCAATGGGATCTTGATCAGGTCATAACGTTTTAATTAATGTCAGGGGGCAACTTGTATCATGAAATGATTCCATCCCTCTAGGCAGGAGGAATTGCTGAGTCCTGCAAAACTCCTGCCCACCATTTGCTGATTTGTTGAAACTGAGTGGTTAATGATGGCTTCTCTGGGTAATCATTCACGGGCTAGGCACAAAGAGGGGGCTGAGCCAGCAGAAATTTCCATTTTACTGTATTCCCTTCTGAGAATCCATCAAGAGGCCTTCAGAAACACTCAGGCTCAGAAATTGACTATCATCAGGAAATGTGTGGGAGGTGAAGGTTGTGAAAAAGTGCAAGGCTGGATCTTTCAGCTCTAGAGATTGTCTAAAACAGTGGGGTTCCAAGCAGGGTATGACTTGGTAATACTGGGAAGACAATTATAGAAATGCCTGACCCAATGTTAGCCTCTATTGCAGCAGACACACAAAGCCAGTATAGAGGATGTGGATTTGATTTCTGGTTTGGAAACCACTGGAATGAAGGGCTGTATGCAGTGTCAGTTGTCTCCTTACCCTTTCTTATTCTCAAAATTAGTACCTCCATCACACTGATAATTTAAGCAGGTTGCATTTGATGGGAACACCTTGGTGTGCACACATCAATAATATTATATGTAAAGGTTAAAGTCCTATAGCCTTATTGAGTGGTAGGGGCAGTTTGAGTCCACCATGTCTTGGGCCCATCCCTGTCCTTCCACTGCCTTTTATCTCCCCATTAAGTTAATTGTACTCATTGAGAAAAGTCGTGTCCGGCAAGGAATGGCAGGAAACAAACCCACAACCTCTCAACTTTATGTCAACTATACTACAGTTAGCCATCAACTCCATAGAATGACTCAAAGATCTGGCTCAAATAGTAACCAATAGTAACCTGGATGCCCAAAGGGTCATTTTATATTTCACATTCTTTACTTGATTTAGTACAGCTGAGTTGATCACCAAGGCTGACTTGTATATTCCTTAGTACATGTATGTATGCATGTGCCCTTTTTTCCACATTTATAAACTTTCTGTGAAATTTTCCTAACATAATCAATGACAAGTCATTCCTCTGACATTATCAGTCCCCTGGCCTTCAGTACAGTCCTGTCTTTGACCACCTGCCAATTTACAACCACCATCCCCACAGACCCTTGAAATTGAATTTAGGTCCTTAATGGCTTCAACACTGTTAAAAGGTGAGCGATAATGATAAAGGCACCATCTACACCTGCAGTCCCCTTCACCCACCACTATTCTCATGCCAGACACGCCTTCCTCACCTCCCCTAGTAGGCAAGTGAAATTGCTTTATTCTGGTCCGATTCCAGGATATTGAAATCTATTTAGGAAGGTGGCACACTGCCGTGGCGATCTCATTCCGGCAAACAGATTTTCTATTGATTTTGTGATGAAGCATGAAAGTGGGGCCGTCATGATCATCATAGTCCTGGTATGGGAGGACCAAGGGCATCTGGGCAACAGAACAATTAACAAACTTAAGTATTAAGTAGGGGGGTGGGCAGGAAGTATTAAAAAGATCCCATTTGCAAAAGTTACTACAACTAGTAACCTTATTCTGAGCCCCCAAAACACTGGACACATGTGGTAATGTAGGAATTTAAAGTCTATCTTTTTTTGCTGTAATTTACAGTTTCATATGAAAGCACCTAAAACTGAGTGTGTTAGGACATAAACAGGAAAATTGTCGCTGAAATTGAAGGCACGACTTCTAATTTAGGGTGAAATTAAAAAAAAAAAACATCATGTACATGATTGATCTTGAAATATTTATCTTAAAGATAAGATTATTGAACAGAGACCATAAAATTTGTCGGGCAGCCACTCAATATCAGGCAGCCCACAGTTCATCTCCCAAACTACAGACATGTACATGTGCTTATTGAAAATAGATTACGCCTATTGATTAGTCTAAACCGAGAGCAATGCCTGGCACTCTGTGATGAGTTTCTTCTCTCCTTTCCAATACATTAGTGGTGTGATGTATCCATGCTTCAACGATATCAGCTAGACCAACGGAAACTATTAATTTGAGCATATGTGTTGATTTAGCAAATACTAAGTTAGTACATGTATTCCACCCACGTTGTTTAGATATGCAGTCATGTTGTACCCATTGTCTTAATTAGATGTCAAAACTTTTCGCAAATATTGTGGGCGAGGAAGCGATACAAAGAAAAGATTTGTAATTTGACTCTGTGGTGAGTATAATTTGTTAATCCATCAATAAAATTAAGTCTTTGCATCTTCCTTTAAATGTTTGAAGTATCTACTATAATTTCCCATGCATACTGCAGTAACTATTGCCTTGACACTAACTTATACATTCAAGTATTTTCTCTTGTTTAATTCTTATTTGGAAAAATTTAAAGAACTCAAGCAAGAGAAATTATTTGTGACTTTGCCACGTTTTTTTTCAATGGTTGTACTCTGTACAACATGTAGTATTGCAGGATCCTGTACTTGACATACCAAATGACAATTCTGCAGCCTATGATCATGAGACTGCCGCCTGTGGTATTTCATACACTTTATCGTCCCATCACTCCCGATTCCCCTGAAGACATCTTACAGTGCTCCATCATTCTATGGGTGAGAGGGGGGAGGTAGCAATCTTCTAAAGCCTGGCATGGTGGTTATTATTTGATCAGATGGTAACGGTGCTGACAGCCGTTTTGAGTAATACTGTGTGCTTGGCAAATCCATCACAGCCAGCACCTATATGTGTTATAAATATGCATGTAGACTATCCTACCTGCTCCTATAATTATTCTGACCCTCCGGAAATGAGTCATTTGTCTTATCTGGTGTCTGCAACTCTCTGGTGACAGGGAGTGGTGATTGGGCACTGACTCCAACAGTTGCAAAAGGGGGCAACTTGCAGGATGTAAGATATGCCAACACTAAGTGCTTAATATGATATTTAAAACGGATAATAATGCTTTCTAGAAGGAAAAGCATCAGTTGACGTGAAGTTAGATTGTATTTCTTTAATAATATGTTCTGAAACATATAATGTTTGGTATTTTTGTAATTACTTTGGATTTTGGAGAGCATTTCTTCCTGTCAGGTATACCATGCACTAAAAGACTGAAGTGTAATTTCTTGAGCTTGTTTCTTACAGCATAACATTTGAGTCACTGGACTTCAATCCTGATGACTGTTCATTTCTTAGTTTAGTCTCCAAACCTAATAAAGCTTTTAAAGATTGAATGATATACATTACACCATTACTTATTCTAAATGTTTTATTCTGATAATCATTTAGCATGATAATGCTTAGTTTACACCAAACAAGTAATGTTACATACAGTAATGTGCAGTAGAGCATTTAGTAATAATTTTTTTTAATTACCAGCACCAGACAATTCATAGGTATGCCTGCATCACTCCAATTAAAAAAAAATAGAGACAGTGGATGAAACCCAGTTTTATCCACTATTTTTATTATACTGATACCATTTCCATCATCTATTTGAACTATTGTACCAACAAAAATTCATATGCACATATACATTGTACAACAAACATGTATTGTGTAAACTGGGGCAAGACTGGTACAAGTTGGGTGTGGGTAGTCAAATACCTGCAGAACTCCACTTGTATCTGGACTAACACGCAGATTCAGGTGGATCTTTAATCTAAACCCTTAATATGCCAGAGTTTCAGCACTATAAAATGCTATCAGTGCCAGGGTTGGCTGCTGACCTCCAAAAAGAAAGCCTCGAACAAGGCCGAAGTCCCTAACTTCCGGGGTTCGTGCGCTATTGGCGCGCAAAGTTGCTACTTCGGGGGAATACGCTATCCCGGATATATCCGGGTGCGACACACAGGACATGTATATGCGTGCCGGATATATCCGGGTTAGGCAGTTTAAGGGTTAAAATGTTTAATATTTGAAGTGTTTAATTTGTATTTTTTCGGTAACCTCTCCACAGTAAGTATGCATTTCCCATTTATTACTTCTGTAGTAGTGCTGAATTGTTTTCAATCATGACCTCTTTTATTTCCCCCTCACAACCAAATTAAGTTCCTCCAAAAATGAAGAATTCACAATTTTTTGTGTGGTGAAAACGGAATGTTGCCCACCTGGATGTGACAGAAGCAGTCTTGTAGAGGAGCCCATGTTGCTGGAGGTGTGGCTGGAGAATCAGTACCAGGGTCACCAGCATGAAGGTGGTCAGCAGGAGCAGCCGGCGCATCACAGCCTTACGCTTCATGTCATTCCCCACCTTCACACTTCTGCACAAGCAGAGTATAGGGGAAACAATGTTAGGAGAAACTGCAGCTTTTCTTTTAATTAACAGCCTTGAAAATATTTGGCATGTACTAGTACATGGCCAAGCTCAAAAACAGGTGAATCCTATCCAAGGGTGACATGGCAACTTTGAGTCAAAGTAGCACTTGAAAATCATAAAAACTTTTTCAAAAATGTTGTTTTGAAATTGAAAAATCCTGAAATAGAAATGATGATTTACCACTTTTAAAAGACAGAAACTCGAAAGTGATTAGCATGTTCAGGTACAGTGCAAGGGCAGGTCTGGATGCCTGAACTGATGTACCAGTACATGAAAATTCTTCAGGGTCGAGTATCAGTATACATCTCTACTTCTACATGCTTCAGAACACCAGAAGGGAAATTTAGTCATCCATGGCATGAGTAAAATTGTAGCTCAGGGTGATTTTTTTAGAATGATCATTACAGTTTCCTGAGTAACTGTCAAGGCCTACTTGGAATTTTGACTCAGTCACAACTGGACTATTCTACTAGACTTCTGGTTGATAACCATCATCATTTTGAGTTTGGACTTTCCTGGTATAGTCAGGGCTGAGGTTCTTTTTATTTGAGCTTCTAATATTGTGCTATCATCTTGCAACCTTGTAGTACCTGTAGTACAAGCAAGAAACAGGTTCAGTTTGCAACTATTTAAATCAACTGAGATGGTGGATGAGTACAGTAGATTATTGGTGGGTTGAAGTATCTGAATGCTGATTAGCTGTTCCAACATTTGATTATGATATATTTGATTGGCTATTGCCATATTTAACATGATAGAACTCTAAGTTACTAGTAACAACAAAATTAAAGGAAGCCTGCTAAGCAGCTGATTGATACCTTTCATACAGAAAAGCTTATTTGATCTAGCCTGGTATCCAGCCGTAATATAGCTCCCGAGTCTCTTCTCTCCTCTCAGGCTAAATTTGATCATGATATACTGTGACAATCTTGCACTATTGAGGATGATCATGACTGGCAAACATTTCCAATAGTCTCAGACCTTTGGGAGAATTTTGAAAACTGAACAGCTGCAATAGAATTACAGGCTAAACCTACAGAATCTTTAAATAATATCATGATAACTGTTACTACTACTTCAAAAGTACTGTTGCTATAACAATCACATGGTATTGCATCCATGCACTACATACAATATAATCCTTGCACATATAGCAAACAACTCTCCGTGAAAGATATTATTCCTTACCTGTTACCAAAGCAGTTCCCTCTCCAACGCTAGCTGGCAGACTGATTTAGAATAGCGACCACTTACTGTTCTGCTTGTCTTAGTCACATGTGTGGTGTCAGCTGATTGGTGGTGTGTAACATGCTGGAGGGAGGAGGGATCAGGTGCTGCATCTATTGGCAGCTTGTCAGAATGCTTGCTTCAATTATGCTAATCATTTGCTCATGAAATTGTCCCTGGTTACAGTTCGGACATAAGAGCCACTGCCCTGAGGATTGATTACATGTGCAAAGCCTTGGTCATCCCATGCTGCTAACAGAATCAAATTTCCATAATTATGAACTGACGAATGGGGACACTCAGTGTTGGTGGCATAGACAAATAGTTTACTTTGCTCAATGGTGGTTTGGAAAAATTAGTCTGCTTTTCCTACCAGATCCATCGTAATCTGGTCGGTGCACTGCATATGAGCTATGGTATCCCAATTGTGCCAATCACCATGTAAGATAGATGACTACCTACTCTGTTTGTATTTCATTAAAAACAGCATCCCTAATGAAAGGCCATTACATTTACAAGTTGAATGACCGCATCTCTACAGTGAAACCAGAGGATGTTTCAGGGGTCAGGGGATATCAATGAACAACTGCCAGATACTGGAAACCCCCAGGAATACAAAAGAATTTGCTGGGATCTAATTTTGATCAAAGTCTCCTACTTTCCTGTGTAACCTCTGCATTTAATACAGATAATAATAATAATGTTATGGTACATATATAAACTCTTCCACCTGTATCCTTTTTTACGTTAGTACAACATTTTACAGTGGACACACAAAATCAGTGTATACACACCAAAACAGGACCCCTCTTAACGTACAATGTAGTTAATTTTCCACTGTTATTTATGGATATTATGGTATTGAAATTTTCTTTAAACTGTACGTTGAATCACTTTCTCAATCCCATATGTTAAATACATGCTTACTTGTCTATTGTTCTACTTCGATAAACCCATTAATGGATAGTCAACAGATTAATATGTGGGTTAAGCTTGAACATTTTCATGGAATAGATAGGGTGTAAAACCACCTCTTTCAGATGTTCCCATAGGTTTGAGATCTATCAAAGTAGATCCACTGTGTATTTCTCCTATCCATCCCTTTCATCCCCCAAGTCCCCCCCTGTCAGCTAACACTTCTCCAAACATGTGAGAAGGAAGCTACCTGCCAGGGTGAAACCGCAGTTGTAACCGATGATGGAAACTGGGACTAACCAGGAGAGACAAGAGGAAGCTCCAGTTTCTAACGGATCCCCCAAGCTCTCCCTAGATGGTGGAGAGTTACTTCCAACTTGTGCTTAGGACAGCTTGACAGATCACGCTCCCATCCAGTTTCATACACTCAAACTTTAGCCTGACCCAGAGATTTCACTTGTCGTAACCTTGCCTTTCCAGAACAATCTAGATTGTAAATGTAAAGATCACAGTCTTAAGTAAAATGAATAATTAATGCAACACAAGAGATGCAACATTTGAAAGCTTAACAGTTCAAGGTAATAGTCATTGGCAACTTTGAACAATTCCATTGATAAAGCTGGAAGCTAAGATGATGGCTTTGCAATACAAAAGAAGGCTAATTTGTAAATGGATATCTGGTGTTTGCCATAAAAGTGCTGACCATGACTTTTCATGTGGCCTTACACTGCACCTCAATTTATTTGCTTCAGTTTTAAGGATGAGCACTATTCATCAAGAACGCTCCTTCTGTCACTTTCATCTTGGCAACCGCCCAAAAGTTACAAATGTAACCCAAGGGCAGACATTGATTGAAGGAGCTTGAAGTTAGAGAAGTATGTGGGGGCGGATATACTGTCCCAGTTATAGACCACTTCTAGGCTGCTAGGGTTTTATAGGGTCACCAGTGCAGCCTTTTGCCCCTGCACCAGGAATTGGTGGAGTGTAACTTACAGTTGTCTTGCTTTTTTATGACACTACTTCGTAAATTTTGCAGTTAATAGTCTATGTGGGTGCAATGCTTGGGACTTCTCTTGAAGTATTAAAGAGACATTTCTAGTTGTTCCATATATCTACCTGTTTTTATGCTTCCATGGCACACCAATTCAATTCCTTGTTTCTGAGATATTCCAAATCTATGTAGAAAATTATAAAATCAGTGCCGCTTGATTTTTTTTTTCTATAACAACTTTTCTATGATAATTTTATAAAGCCATTGACATAAGAGATAAACAACCTTCTATTTATTATTGTAGCTGTACAGAACCTGGTCACAAATATGGGAAAAGCAATACATACTAGCCATAGTAAATCTATACTTCTATACATATTTTCCTTGGTGCTGAATAGCCTTCCGGTACTTCAAAGTAGTTTAGGATGTCTTTTTTTTCACTTTCAAACATTGGGGAATCGTCAACCACATGTAGAAATTATTTTGAGAGATGATAAACCTTCTTCTTGCTTCCAAACCCAGTATCTCAATTCAAATTTGGTGTAAAATAGCTACCTTAGCAGACTGAAGGTTAATGCTGTCACTTCCATATATCTTGCTCAGTTCAGGGCCATGGAGCTTCCATATAGATGATTTTACACGTTTTGTATTTTTAACACTGCTGGTAGATCACAGGCTTTATTTATCATGTGTGCATATAAACTTGAAAACCTACAGATTGTGCTGTGTTTGATAAATAGTCTTTGTAGACTATGGTATAAGGATCAAACAGCTATTAGGTTGGACCATCCAGCCTTTTTTTCCCAAAGACGAGCTCTCAAAGGTGTTCTTAAAACAATAATGGTTATCAGATCTAACCTATAAAACACAGCAAGATTGACAATATTTTTTCATCCTTGTGTTCAAATGTTTTCTTCTTCAGGTCAGTTATCTATAAAAAAAAAACGTTCATTGTCATCTACTAGATTATGTATTTTCCAATAGCATATCATAATCTGGCTTTGGTTCTGGGCCCCGCTAGTCCATAGACACCATAAACATCTCGACAAATTTTGTAGCTCAGTTTGGCCATCCTTGCTACATCTAGCCCAGGTTTCTTTCAGTGCAAAGATCCCTTCAATGTTCTGTACAGTGATAAATCATACATACCTCAGAAGTCAAAGAAGGAAAATACCACAACACAAGTTGTCTTTCTGCAATGCCATAACATGATATATATTCCCATGCCATTTCAAGGCATCAAGACATTACTAGTAAAGTTTGAAAACCCAGTTTATGTGCTCATTGCAAGCTGACATTATCATTAAGTGAATGTGGTGCTGCAGATAGCGCTAGAATTGCACTGCTGGCTATTAGCTTTAAACTTGGGCATTGAAGTACTTTTGGTGAAAAGAACATTTTGCAAGCTTTGGAAAATCTTCTCCAAATCATTAGTACGTGTGTAACCTCTTTCATGTAGGATTGTGAAAAATGGGCTTCCTCAATGTTATGGCTATCCTGCCAGCTAGCTCTCGGCAAGTGATATCCAAATTGAGCCTGCATGATGTCTATACTTGTACAAGAACCCATGAGTATGTTTCATGTTCTAACACTCCAGAGCCATCAAATACCAGGTAAGAGTAAGTTACAAAAAAAAGTAAAGCAACCAACCTCGGACTGAGGCAAAGCAGAACACTTTTTTCTATGACAAGTAGTCAATAGAAATTCAGACTCAAGTTGTGTGGCTAGCATTTTAAGTTCCCCTATTCACAGGACTGCTGACTTTACTTCCCCATCTACGGGTAAAAGGAGGAATGCCTGAAATAATATAATAAATCCCAGAGTTTACTTTTTGTTGGGAAATACAGCAATGTAATCAAAACCAATTCACTGCAAAGATGGAAACCATGTATTTGTAACTGATCACCTTTGGGTGTTGGAAGGAAAACAAGCAATCTTTTCCATCTTGTAAAGATGTCTGATATCAGTGATTGCTATTCCATCATCTCAGACACCCCTTTGCCTAATGTGTACCTTTGACTACAAATTACACAGATTTTCCTGTAAGCAAAAAAATCAGAGCATCTCAGCGCTGCTTAAATCTCACTCTTGGGACCATTCTCTCCCACTGGGTGGTAAAACATGTTTACACCACTGTATAACACTTCCGGATGTATTATCTCCAATAGCCATATGTAATCATAAAACTTGACACATAGAATCCCAGCGACAATATATCAGGTTAATGATCACTGTTCGTTGAGAGGTACCTGTTATAGAAGTAAAACTGATTTACCAGTTCTGGGTTTAAATCCCGCTCACTTTAGCACAAAATATAACCTCGAGGTACCTCAGCACACAATTTGCTAGTACTGTTCAGGGTTCAAGTTCTAAGACTGGTTTAATAACTAATACCATTTTCCCTGCCAACCAAAGTGCTAGTCAAAGAATGATGTCAATCCAATACAGCAAGTTGGAATATCTTGGGGTAAGCAATTTGCTAAATAGAACCTTTGCATGTATGAGGAGTCAGTATAACAGGACCTCATTTTGTACCCAGTACAGTTATTATGTTCATTTAGTTATTAAAACTGTAAATGAAAAATTATCAAGGTGATGTTACGAGCAATCTGCAAGAATGTTTTCAGGTGCGATATTAGGGCAACAGCGGGTTGGCAACTATCACTGCCAAGGCACACGGCTAATGGTATTACTGGTACCATACTTTATGGTCAGGCTCAGTCTCATCTCTGCCTCGGGGCGTAAGATGCAATTTTACTGCTCCATAAAGGGATCTTATGTGATGTGACCTTTGGAGTGCACAGTTGGAACTGCTTTTAAACCTGAGGGAAAGATATTTCATATAACTTGTAGAGTGTACATAAAGTTTTTAGGCTGACTCGCACTTTGGGGGGGGGGGGGGACTACACAACCATAATGTAGGGGTGTCGGAACTTTAAGGGGGTCAGAGCATAGGGCTGTGGAAACAAACATCCTGTTGCAGCTACTAATACATAGAATGTTGGCACAAACATACTTCAGGCAGCACCAATTTACCCCAGATTTTCAAACATAGCAGTGAGGAAAATCCACACCAAAACTGCCTTATCCCATAGCCAGTACTGTAACAGTTTTAGGGATCACATAAAGTTATATGTAAGTTTTCCTGTTTTCCCTAAACAGTTGCTGTAATTTACTAGAAATGTCAGATAACCAGGAAATGCAGTGGGTGTGGCCTTACCCACAATCATTTTACGGAGTCATTTTCTTAATAGCCAAGACTAAAAAGAGCAGTGCCAGGAGAACCACACTATATCCTGTAGCAATACACATATAACACACCCTTTTCATTTGAGGCTTCCACTGCACTACAACCACTGAGCAACCGAAGATTTGACAGATTTCTCAACGAATTTCAGAAATAAAGAACAAACCCTTTTACATTTTGTCACAAATCCAATTTTGGTCACTCATGGTTGCTCAGCCATTGCTGTCTGGTGGATACAGGGCCAAACCCGTCCTACCTAATGTGTGTGCGTGTGTGCATGAACCATCCCGTTCCCCTCTCTCTCTCTGGGACCTGATAACATATTGCTCACAACTGCTTGGGATCCTGGGAGGAGACCTGGGGGCCGCTGGCCTTATCGGCTTATACTTATTAATTAAGCCGGGGATGTCTAGGGAGGGCAGGCTCGACCCCTTCACCTTGAGGAGTGTGTCTCCATGGAGAACTAATGTTACCCAAGATACAGTATTGATCAGCTGTGGAGAGAGGAGAGAGAGAGAGGCCTTCAAACATTTGATAGCACCAGGAGGAATATAGTCACAACATACAATCTTTTTACATGTACATTGTTCAACAAACCCTATAAGATTAGGCCAACAATTGGCTTAAGGGTGCCTTGATAACAAAAATGAGCCAAATGTGCTGAGAACAATTGGCAATGTTTTTCTCAGGGGTGCTGAAATACTATCTTTTTAGACTTAAAAGATCGACAGGACTGTTTATCTACTATTTTGTGAATCTTTAAATTCCATAGCTCTACCAACAAGCAGTTAAGTTTCTCCAATAGAAATATTACACAGTTTTTTTCCTCTTGCCATTTATGTCCAAACTAATGTTCCCCAAGACACAGTTTTATTCAGCTGAGGAGAGAGGAGGGAGGCTTTTAAACATCTGATAGCAGCTGGAAGAACACAGTCATGATATTTTTGAGAAATACTCGTCTTTGAAGCATAGTTGTCATCGATGTTGAATGCATACATATTTACAGATGTGAACATTTTTTGTACTACATTTGTTGTTCTACAAGCCCTACGACCTAAAGGATATCTTCACAAACCAAATTGAACAAAATTCCCTTAGATAAAACAAGCCATGTTTTTCTCCAAGGTGCTGAAAATCTATCCGATAGGTTCCTGGGGTCAAAAACACATCAAGACTGTTTCTAGAGTTCTGGATCTTAGAATTCATTAGCTAGTCCAGCAAACAGTTAATTCCCTTAATTAGAATTTTTGTTCTTAAGCTTGCTCCTCTGTCCCTTTTCTTGAGACACCTATAGGGAATACTCACACCCAATGATCAACAATGGGTATTTGATATGGACACATCCCACTATGAAATTTCTGACTGAATCAAATTCTACCTGACCAAGAGTGATGACCCGAATCTTTCCCAACCTAATTACACTTCTGAGTTCATGCTTAGGCTGTTCCATGTATTTCCCTGGGGATTTAACAATCTCTCATGGTTTCCCAACAGGCTTTGTGACTTTTCAGTGATTTCTTTTTAACAGATTTTTGCCTTCAATTTACTTGAGGGATTCATATAACACCCAGAACTAACCCCATTATTTCCATCACAAATCAGCTTAAGAGGGAAAATGAACATGTCTTATACAAAATTACAGCAGTACTAGTTGTTTTCTTTCTTGATAGTCAGTCATAAGTAATGTTCTCTACTGTTGTGATTTTATCCATGAAAATCTTTTAAGTTAGATATTTTGAATCCATGCCAATACAATAGAGACTTTTATAAAGGGCCTTCCACACCAATCGATATATTATCCTAAAGTTGATATCAGACAAAAGAACAAGCATGCAGTCATGATAGGGAGGGCAACAGAGATCCATCCATCATCCAAACAACTTACCAGACAATAAAACAAAAACCTCACACCCCAACTTACTTTTAGATCCACATCAATAAGATATGACCAATAATTCAGCAACAAAGGATGCAGAAGCCACAAGAGATTACTTGAGCAAGGTATTACTTACAGGGACACAATAGAGAAACCACACCTCCTGTATAACGACTGTCAACGCATTGTTTGACGAGCTGCCTGCGGCTTCACTATGATTCAGTGCAGACTTGAACAGCAATGGAGCCAGGCACTCCTGGTAGTACCTCCATCAATGGTGTTGCCTGGCTTGTTCTTATCAATTTGGCAGCAGAGATTTCAATTTGGTTATCTCGGTCCCTGGTGGCTTCTATTCTGAATGTTCATCACCGCCACGGGCAAGTTAGAAGTCTAAGATGTATCAAAGGATACGGCTCAACAGAACAGTGCTAGCATTTATTGATTCAAACCTTTATAGAATGACTTTAGGGATATCATCTTCAATCTGAGATTTTGAAATACTTTATTTGCAGCAATATGGTTACTTTATTTGCAGCAATATGGTCGCACGTCTGTATACAAAATATACCTGTGGTTTTGGCTTGCAGTTGCATAGTCCATCGAAAAATCATTTATGACATTATTTACCTTCTGTATATCACTTTCCAATATTCCAATTAACATATTTTGTAAGTGCTAAAAATGCTATATAGTATTATTTACAATTGGACAGATTCTAAGATATGGCACTGCCATGATTATTTTCCAAAGCTTGTCCTGGAATGTTGTAGGAATGCTCACTACATGTAGATAATCTGGTTGCCAAAGGATGATTTATTTCATTATACTGTATGCTTCTTTGGCTTCTTCCAACATCCTCTTTTTGTACTAAAATGCATGATTTCTATTTAACATTGACGGCGACTGAGAATGTGAACCATCCCAAAGATTATGATACGCAGCAAGCCCAATGTACAGGCAGACATTCCTGTCTTCGTAGACAACCCACATGGCTGCCTCTGCAAAGAGACTGAGACTATATGCCCTGCCATATGCAATGAAATTAACTTCACATTAAATTGGATTTACAACAGTAACTAACTGTATCTAGCATATGGTGGGTTTGCTGGCTACCGTTTTATCAAAGGTTCTGTAATTTGCATTTATATGGCGTCTACATTAAGTTCAGCAGACGTATTAAGGACTAGACTTATCAAATTTCCCTGACTATTTGATAAGGATTCACATTTGTACTGTATTAGAGTCTGTATGGCAAAATTTTGGAGTAAATCTTGAAACCCATGAGTTTATGCTTACGTATTTACCATAGATTTTTTTCTTTTTTACATCCTAGGTTTGCCACCCTGCCATATGATCCTGCCCAGAGCACTGGTACAGACCAGCACTGGCTGCCAATCAATTGACCCTGCTTCAGGGGTCAGGGCAGCATTATTTTCCAAGGAAGAGTGATCAATGGGATACCAAAGTAACAACATATGAAAAATAAGAAGGACCAAAACTGCTGCCTTTGAGCTGGGAGACGACAAACCACAAGAAAATAAGTTGAAGTCAATATCAACCATTGGTTATCAGGACCGCAGGGCTTGGGCAAGGAGCTCATAATCATATAACCTGCTTGGTTTAGGTGTCAGACAATAGCATTCCTTTGCATTCAATCCTGTCAGACTGTCTGACTAGCTTGCACAACAAAGTTTGGGGCTTAATCAAAATTTTGCACATTAGTCATGTCTGCATTTTCTTTATGGTAACCAAATCAAAAGGGGAACAGCATTTTCAAAGGTTGACCTAAAATTAGTTCTGCATAAAACAATTGCAGATTAAACTTTATGACTCCAGGAAATATTTGATAACACTGTGTCAAGCATCACTAATGTTTCTTTTGGTTGATTTCCCATTCCATCAGACAGGAAAATATGACGCATGAATGTTGGGCCACTGCATTGTGTTTCAATTTTGTACCATCCAAGAGGCAAGAGAGGAAAATGCCAGACTGCATGCATCAAACAGTCGCGACGATGCAACTTCATGCCTGATGGTACAGAATGGCAAGGTTCGTTCTTCCCAACAAAGTGTAAACTACAAAGGTCTTTTCATTTAACCAGACGTGACAGCAGAACGCTGTGCAAATGTCACATTTCAATACTCAGAGACATCTGACTGAGCAAATGTCAGCCGAGTAACATTCTAGTGATTAAGTATACAACCCCCAGAAATACTTAATTTTACAATTTTTGACTAAAATTGGGTGTTCCTAGTGATAAGTATACAAGGTCTGCTTCGGGTTCATCATGAAACCTCATGTAACATCTGCAGCTCAAAACAACAGCCTGTTCTTTTTCCTTTCAGTATAGGAATGACCAGTCATCTTGAAAATTATTACAACTCTTAATATTTCATTGAAAATAAAATTTGATTCAGCTGAAAAATAAGACATAGACACTCATTCTTGAAGAATAAGGTAAAAGATAAAATTTTGAAATATTACCTGCATGGCTTTTGTCAGTATTTGATGCTCAAACAGTACCACCAAGAATTGCAAACTCACCATACATTGTGAAACAATTCCCACAAAAAAATGAAATTGCTGGAGAGGCCTTTTATGAACTGTAACTTAGAATGAACATACTACAAATGAAGGTGAAGATTTTTCCAGATTATGTGCGATATCACAGTGCCACCGCTGGTAGGATCTTGCAGATTTACATCAATCAAAACCAACCAATTAACGAGCGCTTGTGTAATTCTCTTGTGATGGTGTTACGCAAACAAGATTATTCGTGCACAACACTTCAATAGCACTTCATTATGGCTAATGGCCTACTGCCATTACGTTATGATGAATACACACTGATTGGGATGTAGATATTAGAATATTAAACCAACATCGGCCTTGACGTTGGAAAAGTGGGTGCTGGTAGAATTGATGGCAGATCCATCATATCGACTATCAAGTCCCAAAAGTACACTAAAATATTTGCGAGTCTATTAATGTTCTTGCACGCCAGATATAAAAAGGAATCGCTAGCTCATGGCTTAATCTGAGTGTCATAATTGGTAACCCTGCCACATGGCATAACACCTGTTCTGTACATGCATTAGGGCCTGATGGATTATGGTAGCTGCACACTTGGGTGCAACCATTTTTTTCTCTTTTCCAGAATTGCGGTATCTTTTTAAATGCAGTTGATGTGTCTGTCTTTCATCAAGGAAGCAACTTGCAAAATATCTTCTCAAGGGGTGAAACCATAAAAGCTGAATGCATGTTGGTACCCATTACTCCAGGCTGAAATTTGAAGCCAAACACTTCAATCAAAAGTATCATCATAATACAAACAGAATTAATTGCAGTATCCTTTGTATTGTATATTCATCAATCATGCAGAAGCAGTTAACCAGAAGTCTAGAAGGTGTGTAGATGGCCTCTGAAAAGAAGAGTCAACACATACCATAACAACCTACAGTAATAGTGGTAACAAACTCCATTGTACATTCATGGATAAAGCCTAAATTCCAATATTTCACATGTTGTAAGACTGGAAACATCTATGATCTATCCCAACAGTGTTGTGGCAGCTTCTTTGTTAGTATCTGACCGTTGTGCTGAAATGTGTGCTTCTAGTGAAATTCCAACTTTCACCCATCTAAACCAGCTCCATTTCATTAAATCAATGGCAAACAATTTCAAACTGACAGTGTAAAGTTGTCACATTTCACACAATAGAACAATAAGCATACATTTACTTTCCACTGCAATAGTGATTATGGAAAAGTGGGCCCAGCACTAGACACTGTGGAACAGCAACAATACAGTTATAAACACCAGATAACCTTTGCTTTGTAGATCCAGCATCACAAATAATTAGTACTTTAAGCTTGGAATAAAAATGTCTTTCCTACAGTCACGGTTTACAGATTTAACACATCATTAATCCTATTGCTGAATAAAGTTACTTCTGGAGAAACATCTGCTCTCCATATCAGATGGCGGCTTATTATATACACATGTACATGTACTGTAATGAAAGCTTAATGTGTACTCATGGATAATGTGATAATGGCCTCTAGAATGAAATATACTGTTTCTTGGGTAGGCTGCCCGTAGGCATCATCAATCTTAAGTGTTTGATTACAATTGGAATATTTAGCGTTGTATTCTTACTGGGTCAAACAATTACAATGTAATCTTTTACATTACATTACATTTCTTTAACACCCTTTTGATTTCAGACTGTTAACATTACAACATGACCCATGGAATTACTCTAACCAGCTTATTTCTCTTCAAACCACCCCATTTACCATATCCAATATGTAATTATAACCCTTTCATACTTAACATATGGAATAACCCAAATAACTTCTGGCCATCTCCATTTACTGGGCTCTCCTTTCACAGTTGGTCGTATAACACTGTGTATTAGTAGACCAACATGTGACCCCCACTGATGTGATGAATCATCAAAAATGCACACCAAAACTCCATCTGTTCTGTGCAACTGCAGCTTATGACTTCCTGCTATCAACACACTGATCTTGATTAAACACAGCAATTACAGGCAAAATAGCCCTCTCAGTGTCCGTTGGTGATAATTAAAAAAAGCAGCATTATCACAGCATCTTTTAAGATGTTGAGTAATAAATGTAGACATCTGAGTCTTCTGTGACCCAGTTGCCCCTAATGGCTAATGGCAATTACCCTTATTTACATGGCTCAAACAAATGGGATGGAATACCAGGATCCAAAATACCCTGCAACTTAAATCCCATTACGAGCCCCTTTGTGTAACAAAAGACTGGGGGACAACGGCAAGGGAACAGGTGTACCGACAAGCAAGCGCACAGACCTCATTGTCTCCGACTCTGAATGGACTCCTCTTCATTGTACGACAAGGATCACCCATCCACGTGAAGACTCAACGATCCCTCTCGCGTGGAATGCCAATTCCCTCATTGCCCTTGGGAGCTTCTGATCAGAAGTGTTGCCAGGCCACGGGGAAATTGAACAGTGCGGGAAGGAGTTCCCACCAAACGCTAGCCGCAAAATCCTGGCCGCAGATCTCGATTACACGCAGCCATTTACCTGCCACATTGATTGGTTTTAAATCTCCCAGAAACAATTGAAGGCGGGGGGAAAGCTATTGGCATAATGATTGGTTTATCTGAGCAGGGATCTCTGATAGCTAGATTGCCGATGCCTTTCTCCGCTGCTATTTTGCATGCACGGCCAGATACTGGCTGAATTATTCAATTCTGGTCAGATCCAGAAAAGGGCAGGAGTGTTTCATATTGTGATCTCTTACTGCAGTTATACTAAAGTGGAATTAAGCAGGTTTTCTTTCGTGTCTCCCCGTCCCGTTGCCGACAAATCATGCTGACAGGCACGGATGTACAATCACAGCTCCCCAGGCTTCCTTACTGGGAAAAATGGATTTCCAATTTGAAACAATGAAGATATGTTACATTGGGACCGGCTTCGAAGCATGTCATTGCCATCTGTGGTGGGGGAGGTAATGACAGAGTGTAGGACTGTGAGGAAATTGGAGACTTCAAACATTAATTTTCCCATAAAACATGTCATCTTTCTTTGAAGCTGAGTTACTGCTGTAGCCAGGTGCCTGACAGGGGTTGTATTAGGGTAGTGAATTATAAATTGTGCTTGGGGCCAAACAAATTTTATTGATTGGGACGTGTGGGCTCCGATTCCCATGTGTAATAGAGCAGGAAATAAAGAACATGGGAGAATTTCATGCTTCCCGTTCATAAGTCTGAAATATCTGATAAAACAGGGATTGACCAATATGATGACCATTACTGGTCCTTTTTTCCCTTGCTGATTGACCAGATAAAAAAGCTGCTACCAGTAGTTTAGACCTTCATATTTGGGAGGTGATTTATGAAAAGGTGCTCAATAGGATCTAGTAGTGTGTACCGGTACAGAACCTGGTACTGTTCAGGTCCGCTGAAGTTTATAGATACACCCTAACACATTTGTACCATTAGTTTTCTTGTTTTTGCAAAAGGCACAAAAACAAGCTATACACCAAGCTGCAAGGTCCTTATTTTATGGTGTTTCCATTTAACACATGGCAACTGGGTGTAAAAAAACAGCAACTTTGTACAGGAAGTAAAATAGACAAATTTATCACCATACAACTACATGCAAAGAACTGCATTCCATAGGCCAATGTCTCCACTATAGATATTGTGATGAAATTTGTATAGCACAGTGCCAGAGTGGTTTTATATGGAATTCAGCCATTTAAACTGTGTGATGGAGAATGGAGATCAGGTGTGCCATAGAACCTTCTCATCTATTACGCAGACCCTGTTTTAAGTATGATCAATCGCCAAGTACAAGTATCCTATTTCACAAAAAGCGTTCTAAAGTGAAAGAGCTGCATTTAATAGGCTAGAGTCCCACTGGGGTTGTCTTACTGATCAGCAAATGGGATGGAAAAGCTGACTTAGTTCTGATTTTCTGTTCACTTCCTGTGTTAGATTCTGCTTAAATGGATACAATTCACTATTTTTGAGATGCTGAGTAAGCTAAAATGATGTCTACCAAATTTGATTTTCAGTATTCTGCATGATGTATTTCAATTATTTCTATGGTTGTATGTGCTGTCTAGACCTGATATTTTGCCTTAATGAGGACAGTAGAAAGTTGTATATCATTAGAAATTGCCAGAAAAGTATTCTTCATCTCCAGGCTTCCCCATTGGCTGCATTTTGTTGAAGGTCATATTTAAGTACACAGCAATTGTATCATGCAACAACCCAGTTGCCCCATAAGTCTCTCTTATACAGGTGTTTTCACCACAAACTCAGGCAGACATTGATATGCAGGCTTCAAGTGATATTTTGGTACAGAGTTGAAATATTTATGACATATTCATACATGATGATATCATCAAGAGATTTCTCCTTATGCAACAGTGTTGCCTGGGTGCTTGAGGGAGTGCGGTAAAACCTTGGGTAAACTAAATAGGTTGGCTAGCAACAGTTCTCTGCTTGATGGGCACCCACCACTTTTCCACAAATTTCCTGCTTCCTCTTGAAAATTGCAAGAAACCAAAGACAGTACAGTAACAGGTTTTTGTCCTGTTATTTGTGTTAAGGCAACATTTTCAAGAAGATGTGGGATGTTTCCCTGGCAGCAGTTTGCCTTTTACGAAACCAATACAGGCTTTGCTGTCGCAAACCTGAAATTACCAATAATGTTACAGGTTTTACTACCACAAACCTATAATTTCCAATACAGAGTTTGCTATGATCACAAACCTGTATATGCTAATAACACCAGCAGTTCTAAGCTCTGATTGGGAAGAAGAAGAAAAACACACTAGCAAAAACAATATGTTTTCTCTTTGGGAAAACATAATTTTTGTTTTTGAGGATAAGGCTAGACAACACTAGATAATGCAACCATTATATTATATATATCTTATATGTAACAGACAGGAACTACAAAAGCAAGTCCTTCCCTTACTAGATGGTGCATAGGCAGTGCCAATCTCCATTTCAATGGCCCTTGGGCCACACAGCTTTGTGCAATCACTGCAGCTGGAGGCTAAGTCCACTGCTAGGGATGTGCGTTTAAATGCAAGGCCACCTACCAAATGCAAGAGATCACATTAAAGGGGGAAAATTTTCAGTTGTGTTTAAAAAAAGTAGGTGACTCCATACTTACCAACTTTTTTTTTCAGGACCGTTACTGAACACATCGTTTTTTTTCTTAGACCTAACTTAGATAAGCATGAGGTATTATTAGAATTTACTGTACACAAAAGGTACACACACACACACACAACACATAGAAATCAAATTCAAATAGTAGGAGATATAAAACATAACTTACAGCATACTCTGACATATATTTGACATTACAGTTAAGACGGGCAGGGGCCATAGTTTTACAACAGTTTACTAATAAAGGTGTTATAACAGCAGCATGCATATTCCAGCAGTTTTAAATGGTCCTGCCTGCTCTGGACCAAAAGGTCTGATGATCAAGTCTGGGCTGTTGTCACTCACCCAATATGCAAGCTTCTAGACAGGATCGCAGAAATTCGGTCTTCAGGGTGGAGTACGTTAAGCTGTCACAGGTCCACTGTTCCTTGTACTTGTCCAACAGAGATAGGCAAACATTTTTACTGTGCATATTGTCTGTCTTATCTATCTCTCCTATCATATATCATCAGTGGAAGATTAGCTCTGCTGTGGTTCAAAATAACTTTCACCATCGCTTTTTTGATTGGTGTACCAGAGAGTGTAGGGTCCAAACACATGAGGCTGGCACCAGATCCGGCCACAGACACATCTGTATGTCTGTATGACCAATTCAAGGACAGGCATGGATCCAAATTTATCCCCCACCAGAGGTTAATGATCGTGTCACATTCCTCTACTGTTGTAATGTCCTGACAAGCCAATCAGGGTACGTTCACTAGACTATGGGGAAGGGGTTCATATTTGATTCATTTTGCAAAGTCTGTTCAGAATATGGTTTGGTTGCCTTGTTACTAAGTATTTTTCTAGAGGATTTTTATTCATGGTAGGACAGTCATCTGGAATCCATAATTCAAACTGTCTTTTTAAAATAGCTTTTAAAAGTCTTTTTAGAATAGCTGCAATTTGATTAATCCTTTTCGATTTGATATGTTTAGAGCAAAATTTTAATATTATTTAGGACAGATATCATGAAAATCTACCCATAGGTACCTCATCATGAATGGTGAATGGTGTATTATATATCCACTGTGCTGCCAATGACAGCATGTGTTCACGTCAATATAGTGCTCATTGATCTGCTAACACTTAATGATCACAGAGCACACGTTGGCAGACCTTAAAGCCTAATCTGTAGAAAATTTTTCCACAAATGTAACCTAATGTACTAAATAACAGTGTGGGCAACTGTGAAGAAATGAGTTGGACATTTCAATCCGCTGTACAATGTAGTTTGAGGGAACATACCGTAAGTCACATGGCAGCATGCAGTCTACTATCACGTGTGGCTGTGTTATTTTCATCTCAACAGCAGAAGCTCAGGTCTAACAAATGATACATAACATTAATGGTTTTTCCTCTCTTTGGTACTTTGAATCAATCTATCTGACTGTATACAACATTAGCTTCAGGCTGATCAGACATGTAAAGGACTTTAAATTTGCTGTACTAAACAGATGCTAATAACACCACTAGCAAACTAAAGCAGTCCCCAACTGCTATATTCAAGCACTCAAAGTGCCCAAAACACCATTTAAGCTACAAATTCATACCATGACATGAACTGAACATAAATGTCAACAATATAACTCACCACTGACGTTTTGTATGTATACTGTTGCCAGCACTGAAAGCCTGCCAATGTCCCAGTCTCCCCAGGGAGAACCCAAGACCAAGTCCTGTGGGGTCGTAACCTCATAGCAACTGCATCTCCAATTACACCAGGACAGGCTGGTGGCATCTCCAATGATACAGTAGCCCTTACGATTTATTACAGTCAATGACACGTTGCAATTTCCTGCTGTGCTGGATATAAATGGTGGTGTCAACAGAGCTGGATGGGTTTGGCACTTGCAGGCTGCAGATTAACTTAATTAACTGCCAAATGAGGTGTATGGCAATGATGCAGGCATTTCATTCACAAAGAAGGTGGCATTGAAGTATTGCCTTTACCATGAGTATAGGAATATGGGTAGAGCACTAACAATGCAATCATTTGTAAACTACTAAAGGGAAAGCTTTGAAGTTCAGCAAAATAAAAGCAAATCAAATGGGTACTTGAAAATGATTGCATAGAGAAGGCCACATGTAGCAGCTACAGAGTAACATTAGAGGGGTCATGTGGCATAATGGTACAGTGTTCGACCCATAACCCAGAAACTGTCAACTGTTAACCTTGGGAAAGGCACTTAACACAACTTTCCTCACATCACTCAGGTGGAAATGAGTACCAGTATCTACTTTCAGTTTTAATAGGGCTGTCCCTTGGATAGGACGTTGAACTGACTCCGAGGTACCGTGCTTGAGAAGAGCCACACCTCGAGCACGTTTAAGAACCACTGCACTTATCAAAAAGAGTGGGGGGCCTTCCTGAGGTGGATGTGAGTGGCTCAAACCTTCAGTTGTATTGCTGCACCTGGTGCAATTACTGTCAGATTTAGGTCAACTAAGTTAGCGCCAAATAATGATGTATCATCATATATGGATGAATGCCACATTAACCTATGACTTAAGGTATTGATGACTTATTGTTGTTCTCGAGGGCTGTCAAAAAACATTAGTCCAGTGCTAAGCAGTTTACCTACATCACTGTAGTTGTGTCCAAAGTAGGGGCAGTGGGTTGTCAATCCACTGTGTCTAATGGGCATGGTATTGGGAAATGGAATCTCTCCCTTTCCACCACCTTTTACCTCTGACCCCAGCAGCCCAGCCTGAAGTCAGGTACCCAATTTTACACCAGGGTGAAGTGAGAAAAGTCCTGTTAGATGCAACAGCTTTACAGACAAATTGTCAAGCCAGGAATATACATGATTAGGTATGTTTATTTCATTTCAGGGCTCACTTCTATCACTATCACCTATCTTTTATCCCTCAAGACCTGCAAATTGCTTTCCGATTTATGACAGCTGTTCCTCCACAGATGAAAACTGACACCTTCACCTTTTTATGGCCACGATATTTGCAGTAAAAGTCGGCTTCAATCTCCATTTAACTCCCTATTGAATATGGTAAAAGTACTGTATAGGAAATCTATAAGGAAATCTGACAATCCTCCCCATTGTAAATCAAAGGGTCCTTCATTAGGTCAGCCTTCCCATAAAAATACCTTTAGTTTGAGAAGCAGTGTTGAAAATTCAAATTGTATTGATGCTGACCATTTGCTGATTAAAGATGAGTAGTCCTCTGTCAAACAGATGAAACAATTACAAGCAATTTCATAATTACAATGCCTTACATTGAAATATTGATGACTGATTGGCCTAAGCAGATATTGAATTTGTGTGGTTAAAAGAGTTAACGGGAGGTGCCCCAACACGGTACGCTTTTTCTTGCGCTCAAACTCATGGCGCTCCATCGCTAGTTGCCTGAGAGTGGTCAAAGTTTGATGACTGAATTTTTTACACATAGATTTGAACAACATACTTGAATAAGAAATGCATTCATGTGCTTCATGAACCTTTCGCGCTGCGTGTTACAAGCGGCAAACACTGTGAGACAATTTCGTGTATGTAACCTTCCAATTTTGTGCTACGCTGGACAGTGTGCCTAACTCGGTACGCTTTTTTACATTTTGCTCTCTTCAGAAGTAAGGGGTAAATTTAAGTACACAGAAAAAAATTAATAGTATGATATTTTAGATTACTTTTAACAGTAAAATCGTGACTGTATGTACTTTCTGTCTCATATGAGGAAGGCTGTACCTAGAACAATCCAGCTGATGTTTTTACGGGCAATGGGCTGAATGCACTGATTGTGAATGCCCGACTAAAAAAACCATTACGAAAAAACGACACCGCCAACATCAACAAAACTCTGTGTGATTATATGAAAATATCATATACATCTCTCTATCAAGTCTTATTTTCATAGACAGCACGAATCATTTGTTACAGTCAAATAAATCTTTGGAGCGTTCTCTTGTCTGCAACCTTCACGGCCACACTCCCTTGGGAGTACAATGGTGGCAATGTTTATGTCGCTTCCTTTTGGTTGCTTTTCTACTCAACAAACATTTGAAGACCCATATCCATAGTGTTTTATGGAGCTTTATTTATGTGTATCATGGCAGTTGTGTGACTGCTTGGACGAGTTCGTATAGTTAGCGACACGAACCGCCAATACGCAGAGGCCGGTGACCGCAGTGATTCAGCACTGTCAACATTACTGTCAGAATTCTGTTTTTAAAAAAACATGAAGTAAATATGTTAAAGTATACTTGGAATGCAAATTAAAGCTGTGTGCATGGACTTGGTTTATTTACCTTTGTAATCAGCATAGCCAGTGGCAACAAACACGGTGTACTTATGGATAATAAGATCAGCAAAAAATCCGTACCGTCTTAGGACGGGAACCGTCTTAGGGCGGCCCCCGTTACATACAAAACATGTAGCCCATTTGTAATTAAGGTAATGTGATGTTTAATTTTGAAGAAACTCTTAGATGCCATACAAAGACTACAAGGTCCAACCACTTTAATTTCTTGGCTTAGTTTTGCCACTTCATACCCTCACACATCAGACCTCTGCATGTAAAAAAAACATTGGGGTGACCTGGCTGAAAACACAAGCTGCAGTAAAGCAGCATTGCATTACTACTGGCTATTTAAAAAAGCATGCATGCTTCACCTCAGTTTCAACTACAACTATTTTGTCTTTTTACCTACAGTACTGCACATTTACATGAGCAGTATGAATGAATAGATGAATAGTTGATATGCTAAATAAAGACTTTCAGCTTTGTATCCAGCGGCAGCCATTGTGGTTGGATTGACATGCGTTAACAGTTTACAAACAGTTTTTCAGATTTCAAAAGGAACGCAATGAATATTTTACATACATGATAAAAGAGATGTGACAAGTACATCACTCATTTTTCCATAGGAAGATGCATTTTACTTTTCATCATGACATTGCAGACAATAAAAGTGCTGTAACAGTTCCATGAATGGTATTCAGCAGATTCATCTTCAAGTTGGTAATGATAGTCTCATTAACAGTTTGGGATCATGCAAGATATAATTCAAGCATAATTATGAAGGCTCTTTTAGAATCATTATGCCAATATGCCCTACAATCTAGAGCAATGAAGACTGGTCCAGCAAAATATGAAACTTGTGGACAAGATGGCTGAGTTTATATTGTCAAGAGTATACTTCCCGGGCTCCACCATTTTATTTTTCTCTTGCCATCTTTCCCCAATCTTACTCAAGGCTTTAAAAATTGGGTGCACAGCATCCCACATGATTATGAATTCTCCACTTTTTATTACAGACAACTTTATTTACGTGCAGGCCTTTACTTTTAATAAGTTACAAGCAATCTACGGCCACTTCTGACATAAATGAGTGATAGGCTTTTATAAGCTTTTACCTGTTTATTTCCTTCAGGAATATATATGTGTGTAAAACGCACCTGGGAGCAGATGCAATTTTGTAATGGCTTTCTAATCCTGCCATAAACAATATTCAAACTAATGGCCTGTGGCCTGATGTTGTAATGTTTTATTATGTTTAGGGAAATCAGGCACCGCATAGAAATTGGATCCAAGTGGTGCCAGGACAAGCAGATCTATAATTCATATCCCCACATATGCACACGGCTTGGTCATACACAATAAAACCTACAGAACAGTTTAACAGTGTGGTGAGAGGGGGGAAAAGCAGGATCATTTGATCAATCCAAAGAACTTTTAACAGTTAGGGATGCCATGTAGGAAATAAAATAAATTCGAGCAGCTTACATGTCTTTATGACACCTAAATTGTAAGGACCTGGCCAAAATCTGTTCCACAACACTTGCTAACAACTTGGTTGTTTCAATTCTGACACTTGTAACAGTGGGGTTCAAGCGCTGCCAAACTGACCATGCCAACAGCTCTGAGCTTTTGGTGTTGTGGTTTGCACGTTGGATTTGTGATCCGGCTGCCCCAATTCGGCGCTGGTTCGGGAGTCGGGATGCTGTTTCTTTCTGTTCTACTCCTCCCTCTGGTTGTTTCGCACTTTTAGTTTCTTAAGTCTGCATCAGACAGTCAATAACCAAACTCTTGAAAATGTACCATCACGACATGCAAATGTCGGCCAATCCCTGAAAGTTGTTCAGTGATCAATAGCAGACCAGCCCAAAAGGTCCTTCAGAGTTCACAGACTTGACAGGCGAGCTATTGTCCTGCTGAGTGAGACTGATGTAACCAGAATAAAATCTTGCCATACAGATAACGTGATAACTTTAAAAACAAAACAATGCTATTACAACTTAATAGTAATTAGACAAATCTTGATTCAAGTTCATGAAAAATATTGAAAATACTTTTGTTTTTTGGTTTGGTTTTAGTTTTTTCAACTTTAATGAGCAAGTTGTTTCAATATAATGGAGTACGATTCATGACCCATCTATCCACCATACACAGTAAACTTTTTCATGTAACGTTTTGTTCATTGACATTGTGAGTGCTGATGGCCTCTCATTTAATGTATCTCAATCAAGACAAATTCATTACCAAATTTTCTGCCTCTCAATATTTAAGTAATAGATAGATGATGGGCGTGGCTTGATTATGTGGAAATAGGGGTTGCCCCACCCACAAGGGGGTTCCTTTAACACCCGAGGCGAATTGGAAAAGGCTACAAAAATGGTAGCAGGTGTTTCTCACAGATTCCATGAGACTGTTGATTGACCTAACACTGTTCCAAACAAGCTTCATGCCGTGGCCTTGACAAAGAGATAGAGCTGGCACACCAACTATGCTGGGACTTCTGCCAATGCTATTCCTTCAATAAAGGATTTAAGCAAACAGGGGATAACCATTTCATACAAGTTGGCAGTTTGGACCATAGATAAGAAAGTTCCAATCTTACAACACCATAATGATTTCTGCCTAATGACTATTAGTGAGTGTTCAGGCCAGGAAGTGACTGTTGGGAAGCAAAGTCTCAAGCTGGAAATGGATTGATACCAGGATGTCGACACAGACCATGGCTCATTTCTTCTTGTAGATATCAGATGGTGCAACAACAGCATCAAAACCCCCCACCTAGGCCTACCTCACATTTTTCCATGCTTGGAAATGTAACACAAGCCTTAGGGAGGACCCAGGAAGGGAGGTTTGAGAAGGAGGGTACAATGCAGAGGAAGTATGGGAGTGGAATAATGGTTTACACAACTGTTAGTTGTTTTTTTTTCTTTCAATTCTATGTACTGTTTCCATGTATGCCTTTTTCATCTCATGGATCACTACCGGTAATTTAAGATTTTGAGCACACGCACATAAATTAATTCTTATAAGTATACACTAGCAAGATAAAGGACTCCAGAAACTGTAATTATCAACCCATTGTAAAACTTGTTCCTTTTGAATTCAGCCTATCTGGCACCTTTGAGCCATGGTTGGAGTTTCTGGGATTTTAGCCAGATCTACATACATGTCTTGCCACCGTTAACGATCTATAACAATTTATCCGAAGCTTCTTGAGTTGTGCTGTTCAAGCAACACGACCAAAATCACAAAGCCAGCTCCTAAACTTTCCCGGAGCTGCTAGCTTTCTAATATTGTCCACAGAACTATTGGAATGGACTTCTCCGCACAGGGAGTTTCCATTACAATTAAGCCCACGTTTTCTGTCAACTCGATCTTTCCACCTGTTGCGCAAGCGGCAAGTTTCAAGGGTAACTTAAGAGTGGGTCTAATTTAGATTCTCACTTTCTCAAAAACGTGTCCTTAGTAGACATGCCAAACACATCGTCACGTTGTTGACAGATGTGAAACGTGCCTGTGCGAAGTTCCGCACCAGCTGTAATGAGACTGATAGGACCACGCCCTGTCCTTGGTGCTAGATTACGCTTCTCTAGAAGCTTGGCGAGAAAAGTCACGCATACGACATTTTTAAGGGTGGTTCATTCAAAACAGACCGACAATTTTTCAGTGTTAACTATTCTTGAATGGTACTGAATGTGTAACACTAAGAGACGATAAATGCATAACAAAGCTAGCGGTGGCAACTGTTTGAGGATGTCGTCGTCTTGCTAGCTTGCTTGAAGTTGATGCCGCCCGTTACGCCCTTACAAGCCAGAGCAAGACGACCTCAAAAAGTCACCGCTACGAGCTGGTCATTTCAAATCATCTCCGCAGCCGAAGTTATACGCTATCAATCCGCAGTTGCGATTTAAGGCGGTTGAACGATGACAACACTGCGCATATAAGTAACATTCATATTAGGAAAACGACTCAGCGCTGCACTCGCAATAGTTATACAAGGGACGATACATTCGCTTCTTACCTTGGCTTGCTTGAGTCACTGCACGGAAGTGTCGTCGTACTATACGTACCAAATACTATAACTTACCATATATCAGCGTCACACATAGATATTCAGAATACGTCTTGCTTGTGTCTGATTATATCCCGTCCTTTACAAAGATTACCAATGCAAGTCCCTGCATGTAACCCTCCTATGGCTGTTATGATGCCTTATACATGTACGTGGATAATATAATACAGGCGTCTACAAGCTTGATTGACCACGCCCAAGACATTTGTGACTTTTGCCGCTGGAACGCTGCTTAAGCTACACTCACCTTTGTTCAACAAAAACAAGTTGTGGAGTAGGCGAACTCCGAGGTTCCCCAAGGCTGAGCCTACACAATGTCAGGCCGTCAGGTCGTCAGGCAGAACCACCAGTCACCTCCACTCCAGTCCTCCCGACACCAGGCGTCTCATGTTGAGACTTGTTGGGGTACTGAACTGAGGTCTGTAAAACGGTAACTGGATTGCGTAAGTGAGGACCAAAGAAAAAACTCAGATCAATAGCGAAACTATACTGACTTCACCGATCAGTTTAACGCTACTGAATAAAAGGCAACCTACCAGATTCCTACCAGAACCGAAAACTAGCATGAGAGGGGTCATGTAAAACACGGAGGGTTGCTGAGACTGTCACGACATTCTGATATGCTCAAGCCCGAGTTATGCGTGGGTATATTAAGGTTTCCAAGCTAGCCAATGAACTAAGACCCGGTTTCCTTGGTTTCCGTGATTCCAAAGTGGAGATGTACAAGCTGTTACGGTGTCTATTACAGGTTACAGGAACACCCAAACAATACACACTGGGGACATTCCACTGTGCGGTAGGTATAGTTAAAAGTCCTTCACATCCTATATGCTGTATATGACGGCGTCTCTCTCCGTTTCAAAATCGTACGTTTTTTTCTAGCCCCAGTTTCTTTAACTAATGTTAGGATGGTTCAGGGAGGTCGTTTGTGACAGAAACGGCGGAGGGTGAAAGACATCTGCTTGGAGATAGGCATAGAGACGGACAGCAGCGTGCTCACGGCCTGCAGTACCATTTGGCAGTGTCAAATATTGCCGCAGTGATGAAGAATTGATGAAGTGGCATTCCACTGGCTAACAAATTATCATAGATACGTGAAACGGTCCGCACGGCAGCTGGGTTCAGTCCTGGGTCACCTTGCCTGTGTTTGGTAAACTGTGCAACCCGAGACACAGCCTTGTCTAAACTAATCTCCAAGCAGATGTTGGAATGTAAGATCGTTCGTTTTACGAGCTCCCAATTTCTGTATAATAACTATGGTACAAGCGCTTTTCCTTTGCTTGTTTGAGGGTTTCTGCATAACATAACTCAAGAAGTTATGGACCTCTATGATAATGATGGCTGTTTGCAACAGAAACGTGGAGCTATGAAAACCGATCACAAGGAAATTCTATCTTGGAAAAGGTGCTTGGAGAGTATGACTGCATTGTCCGAGTTCAGCTTTCCCTCACCATCACAAAGCTGCGTCACTTCACTCTTTAGTTAAAAGCCCAGGGTATGGGTCTTTTTGTCCTGACGATACGAATTCTGAAAGTTATTTCTGAAACTTGTCAACCTTCAGTTATACGCAAGTATACGCGTCTTTACAGCACGGGTAAATGTGTTGATACATCAGACTACATAACTGCACCCGCGAGGGAGAACTCTGTGAAAGAACATGAGAAGGATAGAGCAGAGAGGGGTCACGGTCAAAGGGAAGAGCGCCCCGAGATAAACAAGCTCGCGCGCGGGAAAGATCTCTATCGTTTCGACGTGGTGATTTCAAAGTTCAAAGTAAGCGGAAATCTAATAGCAGTTTATAACGGCCACACCATAAATTACATACTCTCCTTTCTGTTCCTCTTTCGGCAAGAAAGGGCGGATAGAAGCTCTGGTCATGCTATTTTCGCACAGACGTGTTGATATGGACCACGACACGAGATATGATATGAATATGGCCAAGTTTGATATGTCGTGCGAAAAATTCAGAGGATGCAACCGACAATTTCCCGCTGTCTCTAGAAAAACCATGCTACACATGTATATGCCACACCCGCTGAGATTTTAGCAGTAGTGGTTTCCAAAACGGTTGATAGACAATGACTCACCTGTCCAACTTCCATGGGCGTCGGAGGGTGAATGTTACAGTCGAAGAAACTGCTGAATGCCTTCTCAAAGTTTATAAAGGAGGGCGTCGCAAGCAGCCGGCACCACCAGCAGGACTGGCAGCGATCTGCAGTCTGACAACCGAGATGCCGGCGCGTAGGCTGGTCTGCCGCAGTACCTCGCGGGTCGCGCCTGCTGATAAACGATGGAAGTTCTACCTTAGTTACGCCGCCGCGACGTTTATATGTAGGCAACTGGGAGGCGAGGGTATGGCAGGGGGTCCGTCTGATCCGAAGTGATTGTGAGTTCTAGGTCGTGCTGGGCTCTAGTGGGGAGAGTCCTGACAGGGATGTCTGGTTGGGCCCCTCAATATCATCGATCTGTTTTTACCTCTTGCAATAAACTTTAACGTCGACTGTACGTACACATAAATGCGGCGACATGATCGCGTCGGGGCCCGAGGCTCTACCACTAGTAATCACCAAGCAGATGTTGGAACGCAAAATCGTCACGCTTTTCCAGCTCCTAGTTTTTTTTTTTTTTTTTTTATAAATGGCCATCCTGTTCTGTGTATCAACTATTAGAAAGGATGTTCCTAGCAAAAACGGGAAGTAGGAAAAGATAACGATTTTCCGCACAATATCTGTCTGGGTCTGAAATGTTTGTATATGGCTGTTACCTCCGTAAAAGCAGAGGCATTGTTTCTTTAGGAGATCATTAGCAACGAACAATATTATTCCACTGAACACGACGGAACCATGGGACTTTGTTTCTTTGTCGTCCCGATTACTGTGTATGTATGAATGATCAATACTTTGAGGAATACTTATATGATACACGCGGTGTTTAAAGTTATCAAAGAGACACGTCTTTCCGGTGTGTAACCGAATTGCTCAAATTTAACATCATCTGTACATGTTTCGTCTAACAAAATGAAATCATATCCATATCGGCA
>NC_049980.1:18870718-18873386 GCF_000003815.2 Branchiostoma floridae | reverse complement strand
CGTCCTTTCGGATGGGGACGTAAAGGCGGTTGCCCCGTGTATACGGAGGAGCTTGAGGCGTTAGGCGCAGGTGTCCAAGCACTGCACATAAGAGAACCCAACACATTTGGCCCGATGTGCTTGGATAAAAACACGACCCGTAGTTACTTGTGATAAAACATCAATTAAAAGTAACTTAACCTCTTTCGCCACCGCAGTCTAGCAAACAGCCCTCTTCGATCCTTCCCAGTTATGTGTCAAACGCTCACTTAATAAAGAGTCATGAACTCGACTTATCTCAAATCAAGAGTTTCCATTACAAAGTATTTATTTCGAAACTCGCGAAAGTTTTTGTTTCTTTCACATTTACAATCTTTTTGGCATACATTACTCGCCGAATTAAACATCTTTCTCACCTACAGTTCCGCATCCTCGCTCACTGGCGTTCGTAATTTCATTGTCAGGACGATGAGTACCATAAAAACCCCGTCTAACCCCGAAGAAGACAAACGACGCCATTCAAGAACTTTCCATTCGAGCTATAGCCGTGCTGATAAATGTACCTTGACTTGATAATTGAGACATCTCTGACGTCACGGTATAGACGCATTTGTTCTACCAGGTGGTCCCCAAAGGCTCGTGTGACGTCTTTACTTCGCAGCTTGGCGTCTATTGGAACTAGATGAGATTGTTGAGGAGCGATCATAACCGTGATATGGAGTTTGACTTGTTGAATCTGGTTATAATATACAGCGCGGGGGCGGACGGATGGATGATTTGATTGCGGACGTGCCAGGATATATGGCAGGTTGGAAGCCCAGTGTAGGTGTAGCTAGCTGTAGGACGATTTACAACTTTTACCGTTGTTTCACTATGGGCCGGTGTCACAGCGATCTCAGCCCCACCACCCCCCACCCCCGTGATCTTGCCCCCCGGAGGGGCGAAATCACTACCGTTTTCGCCCCCCTTTAGCGTTTTCGCCCCCCACCCCCACCCATACCCGCCAGTGTTTTCGTCCCCCTTAAGAACATTGCTTCTCGGAGGTTTCTCAAGAGCAAGCGGTTACTACATATTAGGCGCGCTACCTGGTAGTATACTGCACCTGGGGAGTAACGTATATGGTGTGTTACCTGGTACCTATATGGCACCGAATTACCTAAAGGCGTTATACAATGTACCTCGAAAGTCGATACTATATGGTTCAGTGCATTGAAACAAGCCATTGAAATGAAAAAGACACATTTTTGCAGTTTAGGTGGCATAATAAGACAACGCTATCGCGAACGTAAAAATCAACACCATCTACGGTACGGAATAAGTTAGCTACAGATCCGTATCTCGATGGAACGATTTGCACTGTAAATAATTGCACTGTAAAGTTTTTGTATGTGTTACGTGTACGTTATGTCATGTGTGAACTTTCGTGTCCAGGAAGACTAGCGGTGTACCATCTTGTATCACAGCTAATGGACCAATAAAGCCATAAATAAGCCATAAAATTTTTCTAAATACTAGAAAAACAGTCACATTGGATATCCATAGGTTAGGTACATTTAACAAAATGTGCGATATTCAAATGAATACCTTATCTACATAACTAATAAAGACATTTCATACTTCTGTGTGGCCACTTCATGGTAGATACTTCATATTGGAGATATATAGGTTGCTTGAGGACAGGTGAATACAATTAAAAACATCTTATGTCGAGACTCAAGAATATGCAATAATGGGAATACAGGGGATCCAATCCTCCTTGTCCGAAACAACTTCAACTGTCTTATCGTTTTTTTTGGGGGGGGGGCGAAGTCGCTAAAAGGGGGGCGAGATAGGGGGGGCGAGATCACTAGCCGGGGAGGGCGAGATCGCTAGCGATTTCGCCCCCCCCGGGGGGGGGGCGAGATCACGGGGGGCGAGATCGCTGTGACACCGGCCTGGTTCGTCGCAATATGAGGGAATTCTTGGGTCGTGCATGCGTCGTACACACATTTTAGGTATCGAAAGGGACGTCTCACATCCCTGATGGCGCTCGGTTATGCCACGCCATGCTTGATCCTACCACCACAAAATCGTGCAATGACCTACTACCATTGTGAGATTTGTGACCCCGCCGTAACCGTCCTATGTGTGTGGAAAAACATCTCAGGGTCAATCAGCAATCTGTAAATTTCCCCACATCTTTCCTAGATGTATTACCGTTAGCTGTTGTGACAAGACGGGGATAATAGTATTATCTATGGAAAAGGGTTCAGAACTATCAAACATGTCTCTCGCTTTTGACTAACTGCTCAAACAAATATCAGCGCTCAGATTAAACCACATGCACTCTTTTGGGCGATAAATAGAAAAGGTATTATCATGGATTGCCAATGCCCCAAATCTTAAAACGATTGCAAGGTAATTCACGGCCATAAAGTTTTTAGGATCTATATTGCAGGGTTTATTGTACTCGACCAGTTGCCCCCACGTGTCAAAGTGGCGGTTGATGGCGCCGCCATGGCTGGGGGCGGATTATGGCCTCATAAATTGCAATCTGTGTCGCTGGTTTATCAGGTAAACGTCACATTCATTTCATCCTACTGGGAAACCAAGTGAAAGAAAATCTTTAATAAGCTTCCTGACACGTCTTTCCAAACATTGTCTGTTTGGTTCATACATACACCGTGTAATTTTATCCTACGATTCTACC
>NC_049980.1:18867617-18870618 GCF_000003815.2 Branchiostoma floridae | reverse complement strand
TCGGCCGAGCTAAATTCTTGATTTGTAAACGGGGCTTTACCAAAGACCTAAAGTGGGGCCTCCACATTATGAACATCTCAAACAAAGCCAACAGATCCCTCGGTTTCATCCGCAGCAATATCAAGTTAATGGTCTCGTTCTACAATATCCATCTAGGCAGTACAGTACAGACAGATGACCTTTTTTCCACAAACTTTACCTGAGTGGAACTTGGTACCTGCAGAGATGGTGACTGCCCCATCCCTGGAATCCTTCAGGGGTAAGGTAGCATATCTACACTAACACTTACAGTAGATCCCCAAATTCAAGACCGTCCAATACTTGGAACCTTCTGTACCAGGACTACTTATAAATGTGGCAGAAACATCAATAAGATGATGGTGGCCACCTATTCACAGAGAAGAGGAACTGCCCCAGAAATGTCCTCGATTCGCTGTCGCAATCCTGTTGTGTGAGGCATGTAACATTGGTCGGCTTAACGTACGCCCAAACAGGAATGTTATAGCTTGTGCCCTTAGTCACGATAGGTTCATTCGGTGATAAGATTTATGTGGGATTTTGCTAAGGCAAACTCTTTGCAAGGAAAACGCAGTTTGAGGCTTAGGAGGGCAAAGCGTCGAGACGTAAATCTAGCTTATCAAGATGTTACATTTGGCACGTTGATGAATGTCAAGACCATAATTGAAACAACCGCATTACACCAACCCTACCTACGCTAACTGCCCTGGGCAGAACTTGCTTCGTGTCGACAGGAATACATCAAGTCTTATCTGCGGCCGTGCGAACTTTTAATTTTTACCTTGGACACCTGATAGCGTGGTCTGAAGCTGAGCTCAAGGACGAAAATCAATACCAACATTTTCGAGCTATCATTCCGCGTCGGTAAAACTAGCGTCCTAATGTTCGCATACTTACCGTGCGGTCACATTCGTCTTGGGCCGTGGTAAGAATTTGTTGTAGAATTTTCAAACAGGCTGTGGCAGAACCAACCTTAGACACGCTTTTCCGAAAAAAAAAGAGTTGGATTTTGCTGGTCGCATACACGGTCTGAAGAATGCACTCACGTTGCGATCGTGCGACGATGTGCGAAATGGCCTTTACATCCAAGTGTACGAAACATACATGGTTCACAGTCACACATTTGTAAATGAATCCCCGGCTAAAATACGTACACTGTACATTGTATCCTACATATCACACTTTTTGTCTTCCCCGTTTGCGCAGAAATATCATTCGTTTGTCTGACAGAAATGCCATGACATTCTCTAATTGATCTTTAGAGCAACCAGACAAGCAGGTGCCTCTGAAAGTTCGTCGATTATGACCTCACTTATAGGGGCATTCTTGATAACTAATGATCTTCTTTATCTTATTTCAACGATTCTAAAGGCCGCTTAGACGGTAAATAGGCCAGAATGAAAGTCATATTCTTGAAAGACAGCAAGATAAAATCTACGCCACATATCATTTTGTATTTAAGCACTATTTGCGTCTGTAATTTCTCTGACAGGCTAGTACACGATTTAACTGCTTAAAAATATCACTGTATCTATGATAAGTTCTTTCACATCGAATACATTGTGTATTATTAAATTCTTAATACTTCATTCATTCAAGCAGGCAGATGCTACTAGTAACTGCCGTCTTGTTGTCAATATTTGATTCTAAATGTAATAAGCTCCATCGTACACAGAAATTTTTGTGTTTCATCAGTAATTTTATTCAAGTATTCTTCCAGTCTTCTCTTCTTTAGGTCGTACACATTTGATGAAGAAATCTTTACTGACACCACAAAAGGCTTTCGTAATGTCTATAAGAACTACTTACAGTACATATAAACATATATGAATATCTATAGTGGCAGACTGACAAGATCATCCCACAAACTGAACACTACTCGCTGTAGAACTGAACGCTATCGCAACAGCGCTGTACCCTTCATGGTCCGCCTTTTGAACGAGTAATTGTCACCTCAGTGTTTTTGTACCAAATAGCATTATGTATTTTGAATAGCTATATACTGATATTACTGTGTTAAGTAAATTCTATCTTAAATGTTTTGGTAATGACACTTCATTTTATCCCAATACTGTTTTAATTTGTCGGTCTGAAATGCCTTTTAAGAACTATGTTATTGCCTCGATTTTAACCACTTTGATGTTAACGGTTTGTAATGACAAGTCGCAATTCAGCCGTGTGGCTGCAATGTCATTGTCAATTTGTTGAATTTCGAAATAAACCAGTCATATCATATATATAGATATGAATAAGTCAACATGTTGAGTCTAGCGTGTCATTTACACTATTGGTTCTAAGGTATAAGTCGTTTTTGATATATTTAACTATTTTTGCTATACTGGATCAGAAGGTCTTTCAGAAAGGATTGAGCTATGATTCTCTGAAATGCAAAGAGAGACACACCGACATGGCGGCGAACATGTACAACGGTGGCCTCACGTGAAATGAACTCCCGTGTTACTTTCACCGAATTACTCAGTCAAAACGGCACTTGTTTGTTCGGTGGATTGTCCCCTGTATCGTTTTCATTCCAACCACATCCATATCTTTGTCTCTTCCTCACTTATCTATTGAATCTGTGAAAGTCACGGCTGGAGACCGTCTCTTCATTGCCTCAGGTTCCCTCTTGTGATTTCTGCCTCCTTTTTAGATCAGGTGGTGTGCAAGTCACGTTCTCAAGATCACAGCTTAAGTAAACAACCATTTATAGGTGGATTTGTGTTGGCTTGAGGTAAAGTTCTAAGGTCAAAACATTTTTGTGAAAAAGTGGGAGGTCACATATTAAAGCTGTTTTTAAACGCTGTACAGTACTGCAGAAAAAAAATGAATGGCAAACGTCAGCTTTTTAAAACTTAACACCTGTCATTATATATTTGGAGAAAATACCTCATGGCTAACCATTGAACAGGTTACTTTATGAGTTCTCAGATTCTAGTAGGAACATAATGAAGCGGGTTGGCGAAATAGAAATAAGTATCAAAAC
>NC_049980.1:18865228-18867517 GCF_000003815.2 Branchiostoma floridae | reverse complement strand
TGTTTCACAAATGGAGTCATAATTTATCCAGTAAGAGTAGTTGCTGTACGTCAACATTAATGGAAATTCCTTAATAAACAAACAATTATGACTGGCCTCTAACACTGACGCCCCAGCAACCTCCCGTTGATAAAATCATACCAAATTGCCAGCGACGTCTTTTCGAGTTTTATAAGCCACCAAAAACGTACTCTTGGCCTGCAGTTACAATTTTGCCACCAGATCTTCTAGGAGATTAGAGCCTCTGAACTGTTGGAATAGGGTCAGATCACTTCAGTGACTCTGACAACAGATACCAACCACAGCCTGTCTCCATGCTAAGGATCTGATTTTATGTCAATGTTTGTGAGTCATGGGTCAACCAAGTGCAATGCCAAGGTCAACAGGGGTATCAGATTGACCGTAGGTACCCTGCAGTTAGAAAATTGGATGCAGTATAAGGTCTGGGGCCCAAGGTACCTGTTGAAACGCTATCTGCACTAATTGTGGGCTATGTTACCTCCGTTCTCTGGTTATCGGTACCAATGAACAAGCCAAGCACACCACATATTTGGATAGAACCTTGCTATTTGTTCATTTGAACCTGGAACAACCAGACCTATAATTTGCATGTTGTGATTATGTGACTGTACAAGTATTTATTTGCAAAGTGACAGACTCAAATTTTCAGGTTTAACCATCCATCATGGCTGCTGCACTTACCTCAGTCATGTGAGTGCAAATACCTGTTTCCATAGACCTTTTCTCAGGTTCCATTGCATGCTGGGGACACAGAATACTATGGGTTCTAGTACTAGTAGTAGCTAAGGGGGCTTAAAAAGGTACTACAATATAGACAGGACCAGATACAGTATGCATCCACTGAGTAGAAGTTGTCATGGTGATGATGTTTGGACCCTGTACTACCCACAGTGCCCTGTCTCCTAATATACTGGTTAGATCATTCTGGTCCAGAGGATCAGGTTAATACCTGAACCTGTTCAGCAGTACAGCATAGTAGTATTATATGTCTGGAGTTATGCGGTTAGACACAATGCATTTTTGCTTTCTTGGTCTGGTAACCCAAGACATTTTATAAAAAAAAAAAAAACTCCACTAAGAGTTTTTAAGGCCATTTTGTTTCAGGCCAGGCCAGCAAGATATCCTAGTCATGGAGCTGTCAGATGGACTAGCACCCAGCACTAGTAGTATTACAGGGAAGTGATCAGGGAGAGGAATGGATCCAACACTGTTTCCTCTCACAAATTACTTACATTCAGAGCTTTAGATACCAATCTGCCATCTAGAAATAAAATTCATCAGACTGCAGGTATGTAAACAAACTGAATTTCACAGTCAAGAAAACAGATCAGGCTTGGTATTAAAGGCAACCTAAACAATATTACAGCATCAAAGTGGAAATATTCTAAATAAGGCAATATGCATGATATTGACATCTACTGCACTGTATTCTCACATTTACATAATAATTTGATACTTTGAGCAGTTAAAAACAGCCCAGATACAAGTTGCACGAGGATATGCCTTATTATTGTACCCCCCAAAAATAAGACTTGATCTGGAATCCTTGTGCAACTCATTCCCGCGCTGTTTTCAACGGCTCAATTTATGAAATAATGATGTAAATGTGCTAAAATAGTGCATTAGATGTCAATATTATACAGACTGCCTTATTCAGAATATTTCCACTTTTAACGATGTGATATTGCTTAGGTTGCCTTTGTTGTTGTTCCTTTAAGATACACAATAGCATAGAAAAGCCTGGGTTGCTAGTAACAAAGGTATGCTACAAAGATAGTTAAGGTTTCATTAGTTGGAGAAGGCAGTTTTGCAGAAAATCTGTCCCCAGTTACACCTTTCTAATCATACTTGTGTACTTGTGAGCAGATTCACAGTGTTATCCTGTGATCACTTTCTCATCTGCATAACCGAAATGGCATAAATCAGAAGTATGGATAATAACCTCAGACTGTTGAATGGAAAAGGCTTAGAGCGAATCATGGCAGTCCTCAGTCTCTGGGGCCGACAAGTGCTGGCGATGAAACTCACCGAAGTGACTGTGAAAAATGTGCAAGGCATCAAAGCGCAGGAGCTGAAGCGATGGGGGACATTTGCCTCTTTATTGGAAAGGCACAATTACAGGTTTATGTGCTATAAGATGATGCATGTCGACACCGTCTTTGAACTAAATCAGTGGTGCCTGTCATAAAAGTCTTGGATGGCGATACAGATCAGCGGGTGTGGCTGTCTTATAAAATCAATGTTCCAATCATTTCTGCTTAACGCTAC
>NC_049980.1:18833836-18865047 GCF_000003815.2 Branchiostoma floridae | reverse complement strand
GCATTTGTCTAGAGTCAATTAGAAGTCATGGTTATGTTTACATGTACATGTAGACTGCTGTGTTTAGTTTATAATCTGACATTCTGGCAAGTTTGACAATTGTTGTAAATTTCTCGCTCTCTACATTATGTTGGTGCTGTTTTTCTTGATGACTGTTGCAATGGTGAGCATTACTCAGCTGCCATCTCTTGGTCCGACTCCTGGATGACTTGTGCCATCTTCTCTTCCAGTTTCTGAGTGCAGGCTGCAAGGACAGATCACACAAACTTTAGCATGGTGACATACACAACAAAAGAACTACCTGAAGATAATCAAGCAATAAGACATTTCACTGTTCTGAACATGCATGCACCGTGGTCTAGGTCAAAGTTCATCATAACTTAGCTAGTTCCAAACTTCTAGCCTCGTATTCAAACCTATAATAGCTGCTCGGTCTCTTTGTCCTCTATTTGGAGGAGTAAAACAACAAGCCAAGCAACCCCATTTCTCTAGACATTTTTTCACCACCACAGAAGGTTTAAACACTAATGGAAGTCACTGAAAACGATTGTAGACCTATGTAATGCAGAGGAATGCTTCAACAACAACTAGAGAAGCAGAAGTTTTTCAAAATAGAAGTTGCCCAAAATACTGCATGACAATAATGCACCTGTGCACATTGCAATTACTAGCTGCGATGCTGCAAAAATCTTCTAGGTGCAGATCAAAATACTGAATGCAATGCCAGTACCGTACCTAAGACAACTTAGTACATATGTATTCGTGACTAAAATGCACAGCTCCAACCAAAATTTTCGGAAATTTAGCAATAGCATTGTGTGGATGTTGCCATCAGGGCTGACCTGAATCATTGGTATTGTTCTCCAAATCATCAAATTTTACACCATGTTTCTCTTTTATCTTGATGGAGCAAACAACTGAATTGATGTAGCTGTAGGTACGAATAAATGTGGGGGCTTAACAACAGAATACAAATGGGTGATGTGCACCATAAGTTTCATTTATTTCATCAAAAGTCTTCTTTGGTGTGCGTCCTTTCAAATACAAAAACCGGATCACTGCGCGACACTCAACTGGTTCCATTTCACACCTGGTCCATTTCGCACCTGACTAAGTTCAAACACCAGTAAATCAGAAACCACAATTAGTTCAGAGCTGTCTTTTGCAACATAACCCATAGAGATATGAATTATTACACATACAAAACTTCATTTAGATCAGACAACTGGAAGTGGGTCAGGACCATTACTTATTGCACGCCCTTCGTAGCTGTGATGCTGCAAAAATCTTCTAGGTGCAGATCAAAATACTGAATGCAATGTCAGTACCGTACCTAAGACAACTTAGTACATATGTATTCGTGACTAAAATGCACAGCTCCAACCAAAATTTTCATTAAAAACATTTAGCACTAGCATTGTGTGGATGTTGCCATCAGGGCTGATCTGAATCATCGGTATTGTTCTCCAAATCATCAAATTTTACATCATGATTTTCTTTTATCTTGATGGAGTAAACAACAGAACTGAATTGATGTAGCTGTAGGCACGAATAAATGTGGGGGCTTAACAACAGAATACAAATGGGTGATGTGGCACCAGTGATGGCGGGAGATAGCCACAGATTCCCGATAACATCCTCTAGACTTGTAAACTAATGCAACAGGGGATTACCATGTGCCAAGGGAAGCGCTTAGCCAGCTGGCCTTGGCTTTCTGAACTAAGCTCCGGCAGTTTTGCCTGAGATCCCTTCAATCCGCCCAGAAAATCGAGCCTTGACATCATGATGAATTGGGGATTTGTGAACAGGAGATAACCAAGGGTAACAGTTATCATTTTTAGGATCATGAGAACTGTTGGCTAAGCTAACCATTCCTTTTTGAGTAACATGTATGGGTAGTACCTAAATGTAACATCGGAAACAGGTAAAGGTAGTTAGTACTGGACCTGTAATACTGTCATTCAGTCTTTACAGACTAGGATACATAAGACTGTGCAAAAACAACTAAAATATTGTATATGCATCACGTCCACGCAGTATGCAAGTGTTGAAACTCCTCCCTTCCATGCAGGTAACTTTCTAGTTCTACCATGATGCCAACATGGCCAACACTCCTAGCCTGGTATCCAGCCGTAATATAGCTCCCGAGTCTCTTCTCTCCTCTTGGCAATTACAAATATTAAGAGCATAGAAGAGTCTCGGGAGCTATATTACGGCTGGATTCCAGCCGTAATATAGCTCCCGAGACTCTTCTCTCCCAGGATACCAGGCTACAACCCTACTGGAAATTAATTTTTTGCCTTTGGACAGCCGTCATCATTCAACTTCTACTTTGATCAGAATTTTGAACTCAGAGTCAAGTTTGAACTCAACTTGAAGGAAAAGCAGAATCTGTCAACCTTCTCAGATACATGTACCAAAAATACCGGTAGGTAGGATAAATCATAATTGATAATCATTTCCATTGTCTAATACAATGTAAATGTATTCTGCTGGACCGCTGTCTGTAAATATAGAATACAACACTGCGTACTAAAAGTATTTTGTTGCACACGAGGTACCAGCCTAACCAATGCCGGGATCGTCAACAGCAGGTAAGCAATCTGATTCGTGGGACACCTGGAATGGATGATGCAGGATACCCAGCAGTGCTTACATACCGGCTATTCCTACCATGCTTATGGACAACATGCAATCCTTATATAAAATATATGATCCTTGCAGAAAACGTACAATCCTTACGGAAAACATACAATCCTTACGGATAACATACCATCCACTACTAAAAACATACCATCCACTACTTAGACAAATACAGTCTATTGCTAAGAAACATACGTTACTCAACCTGCACTAATGCTGGCTTCTTACTCTTGGGCGACATGTTATAATTGTATTTCATACCACTAGGCTAGCTTAAATTAATCTGCAGCAAAGATCGTCTTAGCGTTGGGAATACACACGGAAGGGTAAGACGCACTCTGTTTACTGCTGTAACGTAGCCTGTTACAGTGTAAATGAACGCGCATGCCAACTATAAGTGACAAAAACATGTGCGGTTTGTGTGTATGCTGAAGAAACTCCCACTGTTAAATCTTCCAATTTGGGTCAACCGATATACCTGGTCGAGAACACCCGTATGACGGTCTGAAACATTATCATGGCCCAGGTATGACATCATTAATGGTCGATAGTACTTTTCACTAGTGAAGAGTCACCTTTCCAATCTAGCTTGGCTAATGGCTACTATAGTTTACCATGAAGAAGACCAGGTTATATTGTTCCTGGTGCTTCCAACTTTCCAACAGCACCTGGGGTCATCATACTATAGGTCAAGCCCGAGACTGGGGTCTGCATTTTTCATGACATTGCTCCTTTGAACTATACCATTAAAGGAACCTTACTCTACACGTTTATTGCAAATAATCCATTCTAGATGCTGGCCTACCCACCCTGGCCATTACAAAAGAGTTACAGCTTTGGCAAGGACACAGGGGAGTTGTACACAACAGTCAGCAAGAGATAGGAATCTCCTAAGTATTGACAACCAATGCTCTCATCAGCTGTTTGTCTTTAAATCTAAATTCTAAGAAAAATTCCATTAATCTTAAACAGTAATCTTTCTGGATCCAAATTGCCGTGATGACCCACAGAGATTACTGGTAAGTCTGGGAAGAAGGCCCTATCTATGATGGATGGTGTGCCGTTCGCCACACAACGAAAGGTCAATGCCAGTTCTAAACCTAATTTCACGCAAGCTGCTGGGCCTGAGATTAGAAGTCCCAGCTAGTCTGTATTTTCCTGCAGTCAAACTCAACCAATATGTCCTGAAGGAACATAAACTTTTTTTCAGATCACCTGCTTTCATCTTTTGCCAAACATACTGTCCTCAACAGGTTTCAGATTTCTGTTAGAAAGAAGAGGTATGATTTGCCCTAGCATTAGTAATTTGGTTGCAAGTGAACCCAACTGGATTTGTGCCAATCGGGTCTAGCTGACAGGTGTTTTAACTTTTAGTTCAAAGTATAATAATGGGATGCAAACTTTGATTTCCATAGACAACATACCATTACATTGGTCTTCATCAAAGATGCATTGTCCAACGACTTTTACTATACAATTACAAATGAATAAATGGAAACATTTTTTACACACATATCAAGCTTAAAGATGTACCCAGTGAAATTTTCTTAATCAATAAGCAGACAAATCTGAGAACTAATGATCAAATTGCTCTAGATCTTGCCCGCCTGTTCTACATGATATTCAGGCAGCACATGGTAACCAATAGCTTGCCTACATTTTGTTTGTATACAGAGTGATAATGAAGTTGGCATAAATCCATAGGAATGCCTACTTTCACCATATTTTTTTAAACTCTGAGCAGAGAGCTCCCTTGCCAAAGAGAACTCTTTTTTTCTAGAATAGAAGACTTATACCAAGGAAACAAAGTTAATACAAATTGCATGAAAGGCCTGGCCGAAGTACAGATGTATGAGGGAGCATGAATCATCTAGATCGTTCTAAAAGGCCACTGTCATTATCTGAAATGGATGTGGTGCTGCAAAATTGGGTGTCCTGAAAGGTGGTGCCCTGACATTACACAGACAATAGATGCCCATCCTTTTCTTTTAACATACATGTTGTACATGATAGATTAATGTGCTGGGGGTGATATGAGGACAATACAGCAATTCTGAGATCTGTGAATAGCTTCATTGGGCTGGAAAAGTTGTGCAAGTCCAATTTTTCTTGTGTTCAAAATTACACTGAACTTGCCATCTCCTGCTAGCATGCTCCAGAACTCTGACATATGTTTTTGTAGCTAGTACTATGGTCAACAATCACTTCTCCTTGTAATTAGCAAGAAATTTTATTTAGTTAGATTCTGCATCACTAACGAGAGATTAAGATTTAAAATTCTGCTTCAGTACCATGGAAAACCACTAGAGGGTCCAAAATCTTATTATTTCTTCATTTTGTAAGTACCTACCAACATACCCAATGTTATAAACAACTTCTCTAGTTTTGATGTCATAATCATACTTATAGACACAGAAACATGCACCACAAAACATAACTTTCTTGGTAGACAATTACTACGTATGTAATTACATGTAACACAGGGCCTGCATACTAAACAAGATATGGAAAAATGCATGGATTTAAAAAGTCCTTCACAACTCATGAAGATATACAAGTATGTGTTCAAAGAGCATTTGACATCCATAAGTGGTACCATAAGGGTCTAATGAGGGCAATCCAAAACTAATGACATCATTAGCCACTACCACAAAGAACCAAGTAGATGACTGGAGGATTACATTTAATGTGAATGTCTACAATGTGCACAGTCTGTGGGGGCTGGGCTCCAGCTAATGGAGGTCCTGCAAATATTCAAATGTTTACGGTGGTTTAATGCTTGCAGTGACCTCTCCACCAATTAACCATCACACAGTGCTAAAAATACACACTTGCACAGTTGCAAATGCAACCATGTTTTGCTTGGCACAACTTAATTTTAAACCCAGGTAGCGAAGTATGCAACCTGAAATTTTGTACACACCAACGTGCATATGCTTTTGTATTTATTTCTTGACAAGATAAACATAGTTACATGTAACTGCAAGAAAAGATATGGATGAATAGCTGACTTGAAGAAAGTAATGTCCTGGGAGTGAGGCAACCTGAAATGTTGATGGACCAACCTGGTTTTTGACTCAGGTTGCCGCCTGGGCTGTTTTGAGCACTGGCACACAAAACAGTTTTCTGTCAGTGATGCACTCTCCATGCCCACCACTAACTTTTAATAGCATGCTACAAATGCCTCGTTTTATGTCCCTCTAACTTAAATAAAGTTTCAGTACAGCAGTATCAAGAACGTTCAAGATCTTTGATGAACATAACTAGCCTATTGGTATGTCTCTGTAGTCAGTCTGCGCAGATTATCCCAAACCGTTAAGACAAAACACAGGCTTAAGTCTGAGAACAAGTCTGGTGCTTGAGATAATCCCACACAGAGGTAATTACAGGCAAACATCCTTGTGCATGACGTTAAAGATGATCTTTATTCCCAAGAACTTGTCTACGATGCAATCACACATTTGTACACCACAATGACATGACTTACCAGCAGGAGACTTGATGAGGCTGATGTTCTGTTTGACCTCCCGAATATCAGCCTCCTTTTGCAGCTCCTTCCCCTTCTTCAGTCTGGAAGTACAAACAACATGTTCAACCTTTTCCCTATCTAACATGACTTTGGTTGACAGACCTTTGAGTCAAACAGCTGTCTAAAAAGAGTTGACATAGCGTGTGTTGTCTAGCAGTGAGCAATTCTGCCTCTGGATGTAGAGCTCAAGTTGACACTCACCTGGTTTGCAAAAATGCAGGATTGGTTATTCTGAACATGAAGAAAATTAGATGGAGTATATAACTGTTTGATCCAGTTTCATTTCCTCATCTTCGTTCATCTGGTATTGTATCCATGTTTATTTGCTTTTTTGAATGCCAAGAAATTTGATTGGCATGGCTTACACATACTAAGTAAAATATGTCACACATTGCCAAAAGATTATTTTTTCCACATAGCTACACAGTATTTTCACTCAGCCATCAGGCATCACATAGGGACACAGCTTGTAAACTAACAGCATAATAGCACCTCCTTACATTTAGGCTTGGAACTGCAGGTAGATATACACACTTAACATACCTGTTGAGAATGAACTGGGCCTGCCTCTTACTCTTGATGTCTTCTACTCTTTTCATTGCCTTAACTGCAAATGAAGAGAAAGTCAAAATATACAGAATATCCTTAGCATAAACACAAATTGAAGCCAGACACACTGGATGAACAGCATTGTAGAACACATGCACCAAATTCAAGACAACTGGTCTGCCTTTTTCTATGAGCTACTGCACTTTAATTCACCATTGATTGTAGCAGGTGCAAATTCAGTGCCCCCCCCCCCATAGAGTTTTATGACAAGCATTTTAAGCGACTTGTCACTTGCATATGGTGACCGAGACCAAGCATTTCAATTCTAAATTGGTATAACATTACATGGACATCATTGTATGCATGTCAATGATTAAAGAACACAAGCTTTGGAATCCATCAGACTCAGATGTAAGAATAGATTCTTACTTGTGTCCTTCCATTGCTCCCTGTTATACTTGGCTGGAACATTCCTCCTCTTCTCAAACTCCAGAGAAGCATCCTAGAATAAGAAAACAAGATAAGAACATAAATGACTTTTTTTTTCTTAAACAGGGAACAGAGGCACTGAGCCCTCATACTTTCAGGATTCTCTCCCTTACTCTCAGTCAGTCTTAGAATGACAAACTCCACAGAAATCTGCATCATCCCCTTTACCAAGATACACTGCTCCCTTGTACCACCTTCATAGTGTCATACTTTATTTCTACAACGTATCTCCCTCCCATAATGGACCATTTGCTTTCCTTATTCTATGGCCAGTTGGACCATGTTGGCTTCAGGAAGGGGTTTTCCTGCTGAAATGCTGCAGTACCTGAACATCCTGCTAGGGAGGTCCCAAATTGTCAGTTTCTTTGGGGACTGAAAAAGCAACTACATACCAAAATTCATACAAATCCACCCAAAAGACTTATAACTTAGCTTAAGGTGTAGTCACACATACACAATCAAAAACAATACCCCGTGGTACATCCCGGAGGTAGCAATTGAGATACTAGTAGACAACTATTCTACAAAGAAAAAAATACACACCACAGCCAGGTCTTTTCCTGCAGCTTTCCTGAAGGCCTTGGTCCAGCGCACCTTCCGAGGATTCCTCTTCTTCTTGAATGCTCTGTGGCATTTTGATCGGCAAAACCTGAAGATCTACAACAGGACAGAAAAGAAATGTTTTAACTTAAACTTACAACAGTAAAATCATTAAACTACTTGTTAAATATGCATGGAGTGAATGTCATATTGATGTGGACATCATTCATCTGTTAACTTATTACAACATTAATGTATCCTAGTAATTGTTTTGATGTATTACTTCTTTTGCTCAAATCTCAAAGTACTGTAAGCTCATTTATTTTTGCAGGGGTGCAAAAAATAGTTAAATTCATTTTAGCCAAGTAGTAATCTGACACCATGAATGCTCCAAAACAGATTATAGCAAGATATTTTTCTGAACAAACTCTCGGCTGTTTTGAAACCATTAGAAGTGGCCGGGATTTTTACCGGCTCACTCCGGGATTTTTACCGGCTCACTCCCCTCGCCTCTGCTTCAAAACGCACCAGGGCTATCATTTTAAAATCTGTGCTAGTATCCCCTCCTGCGAAGCATTAAAAGATTGGGCAAATAGTTTAACTGCCCCAGATTAACGCGCATCTGGCACATCAGGATCAAGGTTCAGCGCGGGTGAAGAGCGGATAAGGGTGTTGGATGGAAGACCAACCAAAGACGGAGACACACAAGACAAACGTCACACTTGTAAGACGATCAAGACAAGACTGACTTTATTTTGAATCACATTACTGGTCGCGTTCTGGTGGTTCTAGAACACTCTTCTCCGGACGGGGCCACCGCCCGTTCGAACACGTCGAGTTGTTGTTGTTTACTCCGAAGAAGGGCCGCCAGAACGCGACAGTTACAATAAACAAATTCAAATACAATTACATAATATACGATACAATACAATACATAACATTCCTCCCCCCTCAAGTTAGCAGGTGTCCTCACCTGCTAGTTATCTCACCAAATCTAATCATATATCTTTTAAAATCAAGTCTAAGCTAGTTATAGGTTTCGCTTACAATACTAAAAATATTTCTGTGGACTCACCACTTCGAAGTATTTCAAGGCACAGAACTACTGTACATTGGACATATCAAACATTCCATAGGGTCGGCCCGCAGGCAGTCGTTCTATGTAGCTACAAATACACAGTTTCCACATCTAGCTAGGCAAGTACACGCAGTTTCCACATCAAGTTTAAGCACTTAGGAATAGGGTCAGCCCGTAGGCAATCATTCTATCTCCTAAGGCGAGCATCATACAACCATTGATCTTCCTAGGAGAGACGTCCTGCAGACATCAGCGCTCCTTAGGCAAGCATCATACAGTCAAAATTCAGAATACAGCACAGCATAGGTTCAACAAGGCATCAACGTTATCCCGCAGGCTTACGGTCAAGGCATAGAGAACGCTATCTTAAAACACAAACAATACATGTGGGCACACCCTCAGTGTGGTCAGGATAGTCTTACTAGCAGTAGTCGCCCCGCAGGCATCAATAATGTCATTGATTCTACTAGTATACTTGGTAAGCATCAGTTCAAATAGTTTCAATATACAAAATTCAATCAACGTGACAATATTTCCTTGACAATCAGCAACCTCGCAGGTTCTGACAAAGGACAAAGTAGTCTTCTTCCTAGGAGTGTCGTCCCGCAGGCTCTAGTTCTCCCTAGGTAAGCACCACAATACTCAATATCACAATACTCTCCAGACAAAATACATAACACATTGGACAGGAGATCGTGCAGCAGTACATTTCAAGTTCGCAGGTCTTGCGGCATGACAGTTCAGTGGCCTTCCTGGAGCAAGTAGAGGCCCTTTTACAGTTCGGTCTGGTCACAGCAGAAGTTTTCGCCGGTGCTCATTCTCAAAAGTTCACGGTTGGTGACACGGGTAGCTCTGATCGACGCGGACAGCGCCCAGGGACGGGTCCTTGGTGTACACGCGGTCGGCGACGGACGGCGTCAGGGTGGAGTGGAGTCGGGCTCTGTCGACAGCGGCAGCGAGCGGAGACGGCTTGACACATGGTAGACGTTGTCGGGTGATCAGGCGGTTGGCCGATGGTCTCCGGGCGAGTCGGGCGACACGGTAGCGGGCAGAGGGCCTTAGGATGGTGTTTCATCACGGGTCCGGCCGCTCGAAAGCGGCATCCCACCGTTGGGCGCCAATGTTGGATGGAAGACCAACCAAAGACGGAGACACACAAGACAAACGTCACACTTGTAAGACGATCAAGACAAGACTGACTTTATTTTGAATCACATTACTGGTCGCGTTCTGGCGGTTCTAGAACACTCTTCTCCGGACGGGGCCACCGCCCGTTCGAACACGTCGAGTTGTTGTTGTTTACTCCGAAGAAGGGCCGCCAGAACGCGACAGTTACAATAAACAAATTCAAATACAATTACATAATATACGATACAATACAATACATAACAAGGGCACTGGGATGAAATAAAAGGGGGATAGACACATTTGGAATTTGGATGAAATCAGAGGGGGGTTGAGGTCTCGGATGAAATTATATACAGGGGATTGATGCGCTTGGATTAAATCAAAGGGGAGTCGGGGCACTCGGGTAAAATCAAAAAGGGGGTGCAACTTGGATAAAATCCGACCTCTTCAACCCACTCCACATTTATCTTTTGGAATGGCGTATCATCAGGTAAGAATAATGTCAGTAATTGCTGATTCCTTGGCACATGGCCATTACCGGAAAAACAGAACACATCTGATACATAGGTACAAGATTATGCTGTGCTGGCTCATAAAAGCTTTGGGAGAGAGATCTCTTTTCAACGAACTGAAACAGTTTGAGTGTGGTTGCAAGCCAAGGCCAGCGGAGCCATATAAAACAGTGTAGAAATTCAGAGGGGCGAGTAAGAACAGAAAGAAACAACACCCCGACTCCCGGGATTCGAACCCGCGCCGAACCCGGGCAGCCGGATCACAAATCCAACGTGCTAACCACAACACCAAAAGCTCAAGAGCTGTTGGCGTGGTCAGTTTGGCAGCGCTAGAACCCCACTGTTACACTACTCCCCCTTTTCTTTTCAAGATTCGTCCTCGAATCTCCGAGATCGACATCCCTGTGTGGCACATACTAGCCTGTTACTCACAGGGCCGGCGTGGGAACCATTGTAGAAATTCAGAGGGGCGAGTAAGAACAGAAAGAAACAACACCCCGACTCCCGGGATTCGAACCCGCGCCGAACCCGGGCAGCCGGATCACAAATCCAACGTGCTAACCACAACACCAAAAGCTCAAGAGCTGTTGGCGTGGTCAGTTTGGCAGCGCTAGAACCCCACTGTTACAACAGTTTTGATTTTTACATCAAAAAGGGGCCTTACAGTGTGCGTGTGGATACGCCTGTTCCTCGAAGGGCAATTCAACTCAACTCTCATAAATAATGTTATTGTTGTCCTGGTTTAACTTCTGTTATGACACAAAGTGAACTTCAAGCAAGTTAGCACATGTTATCCATGCGCCGGGGGAGGGGGGCTAGCTACGCACATGCCACAAGACAGTGCCCTTCTCTTTCCTGTACAGCCTCCTCGGAACAAAATGTGACCAAACCTTACCTTACAGTCGTTTCTAACAAACTGCATCCCGTGGCCAGGATAAATCGGACTGGAACAGAAGAAACACTTTTCAACCCTCATTTTTTTCGCAAGACTTCCCCACAGGAGCTTTTCCGGAAGTGATTATTACCCACAATGCATTCATCATAGGAGGAACATTCTATTAGATTCGGGGGGGAGGCTACACAAATCAAAGCAGATGTAGGGTTCGGCACAGCGTTTTTTGAGGCATTTGCATGTCTAACTCTTTCTATTGGTCCATTTATCTCGTCGCTTCCTTACTACACTCCGTTTGCTGACTTTCAATGCCAGCTAAACCACTGATTGTTCAGAGGAAAATAACCAGCTGTTGCCTCAGAAACAATTTTTTTCTACTAAGGCCACAGCAAGTAAATTTTATGGATGACATCCTCTGCAGACTGCAAAAATAGTGCGATAGGGCGAAAAAAAAAACAAGATAGGTGGAAAAAAACAAGATGGCCACATTTTCAAGAATAGGCACCATGGAAGTTGCAATGACTCTTGTAATAAGAATAAAAAGGAACAAAACATAGCTATAGTATCAGAGCCAACAAGGCATCCATTCCTGTATTTAAGACATGTACTGGTGTGGTAAAAGTGACACTAGTGTGGAAGACTGGCATCACCAACAAAGTTGGTAACCACACTCATGGCTTCCATATTGGTGTCACTTTTACAACTATCCAATAAGTTTCATTTTTACAACTACAGTCCTGGGTACCTTGCAAGTGTCACTTCTACGCGTACAATTATTAGGCTACAACACATTTGCTCATTTCGGTACTTTATTGTCATGCTGAAAATCCCTGCAGAAGAAAAAAATTCTTGCTTTTTTTTCTGAAATCAGGTGAAAATTAATGCGCGTGCTGATGTCATCCATAAAATTTACTTGCTGTGGCCTAAGGTCTGCTATACTAAGGTCTTTTCACTGATTGCAGACACAACTCGGGAGTTTAGGGGGCACACCTGTTTATTTCTCGTCTTAATTGGAGGCTGCACGCCCTCAAGTTTAGCCATAGAGGAGTCCTCTGCCGGCTTAACTCCTTCCCCAGCCTATGATACTATCTTATGCCACTGCAAGATCTGCTTGGAGATTACTCAAGTCTAACGACTTTCTTCCAGCGAATCTTAAGACATAAAATAACCTTTTAAGGATAAGAGGAGCTGAGTTTGTTTCTTCAACCTCCCTTCTTTGGGTAAATTAGAGGGGAAAAACAATTCACATAACTCAAAAATGATTCACATAACTATTAACATCAGCATAGGATGCAATCCATTGAAATGATTTTTCTGACAATATCAATTGATACTCTCCAAGCAAAGGTTAGGCTCCGGCTGTTTTTTAATGTCTTTCTTAGTCGTTTTTATCGGGCTTTCTATTTTGTCATTTTTCTTTAAGTACGCCAGCCATACTCTCCAAGCACAGGTTAGGCTCTGGCTGTTTTTTATCGGGCTTTCTATTTTGTATTTCATCTTGCTGTGTCAAAACCTGTGTTTGGCTGGCATACTTCATGAAAAATGACAAAATAGAAAGCCCAATAAAAACGACTAAAAAAAAACAGCCAGAGCCTAACCTCTGCTTGGAGAGTAATCAATTGAGAAATTGTCACAAAGAGAAAAACCTTGCAAATACTAGCTATAGAGCAAATTGTAAATAAAATTCTGGTGTCGTACTTTCCATATCAACTACGGTTTGCGGTATTGCAACTTAACTTACACAATACCATAGAGGCTTACATTCATAGCGGAAGGATATCAGGGAACGATCGAGCCCAAATATTATCTTAACTGACAACACTTCACTTCCTATGCTTTCAGTCATACTACATGTAGTATTTTGTGTCATTTTGCAGCAGATAATGAGAAATGTAAGCTCAATCCAAGTCCCTCTTCTTGTCCACACCACACCATCACAGACCACAGTTTGTGTGCACCATAAACTAGAATCCAGCAGATCAATTAGCCATACTTTGGGTTATCAGGTAGCCTCTCTTTTTTAAGTGAATGTTATCCCAAATCCTAGTCACCAATGCCAATGGTCCTTCAAAGCCCCAATATTGGTATTTCAAGGTTGTACCTTCTTGGTATTTTACAGTAAACTGGATTCAGATTTGACATTATGTAAAATATCTTGCTTAATAAAGCAGAAAAGAGCTGGCTCTATTTACTGCTTTCAACACCCCTTTTTCCCCTTTACACACCAGTAATTTCCTATACAAGGCTTATAATCTATTGAACAACCACATGTATAAGACCACAATGTAAGTCAGTTCAGCATAGCAATTTTAATGACAAAGAACAAATAGATTACATAACTTGGTTGGCAATGGATTACATAACATAGATAGCAACAGAAAATACCAAGACAGTACATCCTATTCTTCTAATGACACTACATGGAATGAATAGCTAGTGCAAATACAGACTTCTGTGCTGAGTCTTATCAGTTCATTATATTTTTGTGATCTTTGAATTGACGTATGAGGAACAACTCCTGTGATTGCCCAACTGCCTTAGTTTCCACCACGCAGACGCAGCACAAGGTGAAGGGTAGACTCCTTCTGGATGTTGTAGTCAGACAGGGTGCGGCCATCTTCCAGCTGCTTGCCGGCGAAGATGAGACGCTGCTGGTCTGGGGGGATGCCTTCCTTGTCTTGGATCTTGGCCTTGACGTTTTCAATGGTGTCTGATGGCTCCACTTCTAGGGTGATGGTCTTGCCTGTGAGGGTCTTCACAAAGATCTGCATGCCACCACGCAGACGCAGCACCAAATGGAGGGTGGACTCCTTCTGGATGTTGTAGTCAGACAGGGTGCGGCCATCTTCCAGCTGCTTGCCGGCAAAGATGAGACGCTGCTGGTCTGGGGGGATGCCTTCCTTGTCTTGGATCTTGGCCTTGACGTTCTCGATTGTGTCGGATGGCTCAACCTCGAGGGTGATGGTCTTACCAGTCAGGGTCTTCACAAAGATCTGCATGCCACCACGCAGACGCAGAACCAAGTGGAGAGTGGACTCTTTCTGGATGTTGTAGTCAGACAGGGTGCGGCCATCTTCAAGCTGCTTTCCTGCGAAGATGAGACGCTGCTGGTCTGGGGGGATGCCTTCCTTGTCTTGGATCTTGGCCTTTACGTTCTCGATTGTGTCAGACGGCTCAACCTCGAGGGTGATGGTCTTGCCAGTCAGGGTTTTGACAAAGATCTGCATGATTCTGAAAAAAATCAAAGGAACATGAGTGTACTGATGCATGATTTACATCTTTACTCACTCACAAAAGATATAATTAAACGTTATATTTCTTGAGGACAATCTTCATTATGTAACATAACGTTAGAATATCTTGCTTTGCATTATAGAATTCTAGTCTACTTTCGATTTTTTTTCTAGACATATCCAATCCTAGAAACTGGTAATCCTAGAAACTGGTAATCCTAGAAACTGACCGGAAACTGTCTGCGCTACTAACTGTAACTAACAAGTCTGGACTTGTTGAAAAACAACTATGACGTCATCATCACATGATAGATAACAGAGCTGCCCTGAGGCCCATAACTGAAACAAAGAAATTTATCAGCGAACGTTCCAGAATACAACACCAGAAACTTACTGTATTCAAAGTAACGAGCAAAATCTCAACCATACATGAGATTAACGTTACAAAACGAAGAACATTCTGTCACAAACATACTAGTTCCCGTTTCTGATCATGCACCAAAAAATTATAAATTTTCGGAAGCTGTCGGTTCGACCATCCATTTTGTCTAAAATTCACCTAACGTTATCAGGAAGCAGCTAATATCCATTGCGTAAATAAAATTACTGTTTCATCTGGGACAACTTCTGTTGGATAACAGCATAACAAAGTTAAGTGCTTGACGAATAAAATGAGTCAGGAGTCAGGTCGTGAAAAATTACGAGACAAACAACAAAATGGCGCCAATTGAGTCCAAGCGAGCTTTCGCCAAAAAAGAGCACATAATCGAAAAAACTGACCGTATGCCAATCGTTCTGAACACTTATCGTAAGCTTGGAAAGTACTTGGGATTTGGTGAGCAGACTTCAGCGGAAACTTACCTTTTTTCTGTGATAAAGGACGATTTCTTTCACTCGAATCTCTTTCTTGTCTGGAAATGACGCCGATCGGACGTGCTCGACTACTTATGCTGTATGACGACACTATTTTTGGCACCACATCAACGTCTATTGGCCAATTCTAATCACATGATATAAAACTGCATTACGATTGGTGAGCAAGTCACAGTCATTCTGGATTACGTCATAGATATTGCGCAATTGAAAGTAGAGCTGGACACGTCAGAAGCAAATATATTATTACATTAGATGGCTATAAATGTAACATCTTGGCTAGACCATTTAAATTTCTTACCGTAATGCAGGGGTGAACAAACAAGTTCGTTTATACTGTCGGTGCAGGCAAGTCATGGTCATTCTGGGTACGTCATAGATATAATTGCGCAATTGAAAGTGCGACAGGACGCGTCTGAAACAAATATGTTTATAACGTTAAATAACTATGTATATAACGTCCTGGCTAGACTCTACTCTACTCTATGATATACGATATAGCTCTTCCTCCCTCATTCCCAATTCCCCGGGATTGTGTGAAGTATTTTTTAAAAGTTGACCCATGATTATCAATGCAATATTCGTAGGAAATATTTCTGGAAGTTCTGGATTCTTCTGTAACGTTAACAGCAGTACTAGTTTATATTAAGCTTATACAGAACGCTGACCCATGTGGACAACCCTGGGCCTCACAATGACAAGATTGGACCTTCGTAGTCATGATAAATACTTGGACTCGCGCCCAAAAAGTTTCGTCATCAGCTATTGGACTTAGACATACTTTGAAATGAATCACCGTGAAAAAAGTATGAAGTCAACCATGTCAACAGGCTGTCATTGCATGTTAGGCCCAAATTACACTTGCCATTTTAAAGTGTGGTACTAACTTGTTACACATCGTAGTCTACTACCGTACTACTAGTAGCATAGCTTTTTCTCTAGATGTAAAGACAAATGAAGAGTAGTCCGGAGGTTCTGTGAGACTTCGAACCGTACGTAGACTACAATTTGTGAATGGAATGCGTGTCCCAAGTTGGGATCAATTAGAATCTGTGGTCATTCACTAGTTTCCACTGTAAAACCGAGCTACCAAACCCTTTTTTGTGCGCCTCCCATCAGAAAAAAAACTTCACAAACATATTAGTAAAACAATGACATTTATTCAGGATGTCTCCGTATAAAGCGTGATGGAAGTTCCCTCTCGCAATGTGTCAAAGGCCACATTCGGTCTCTACAATTTCTCGAAAATCAGGGAACACAGGTGTCTCGCTAGTCCCTGTCAGTAACTTAGTAAGCGTAAAGCGGGCACAAATCTGTGCTCGAGGTCGCAGAACCCAGTATTTTTCAATGACGTATAGTGGTACAAAAAGTAGTTCGGCCGAAATCTGGGAGCGTCTGTAAACACTGTGACGTGAAAGACAGCTGGGCACTTTACTAACGTTATATGGTAGTATAGTGAGTCAACTTTCAGATCGTATGTATATATAAGATCATAATATAAGATCATGATGCCTGTCCATCCAATGTATCAATGCGCGTTACCTTTACAGCTGACTGCCAGTCGGTGAGCCGGCTGCAGTTCCGTATGCGCCCGCGTGATCCCATTTCAAGTTCAGTTCAGTTCAGTTCCATTTCAAAGAAGGCGTAAAAATTTCGAAACCATAACTTATTTTTGATTTTCAGTTATTTTGTAGGTTATACCCTCGACTTCAACATATTACACGGTTTTTCGTGATTAAAAACTGCGCCCTACTATGATTATATCCGCGTAAATTAGGTCTGATATTAGTGAGCACGCATCATACTAGTAATCCGCTAGGAGTCGCTACCCACCCATCATGTATTGTCAGCTTGGTGGGAGATTGACGGTAGACATTTTCAGGGAATAAGCGTGTTTGTGGCCGGTACCAGGCTCCACATGTTTCTGGTTAGCCAATTTCTATCTTTTCCAGCGACACGTGGAGCCTGGTAGAGGCACATGATATTAGGCATGCGCACGGCACCTTTTAAGATGTGAAAATAAAGTGATTACTAGTTAACTTTTCGTCGCTCCATATCGCAGTACTTAATCAAAAGGTGATGTTTCAGCTGTTATTCAATACTTTGATAACCGATGCACTGTAATCAGGCTTTGTGATCACATGTCTGCAGTGCAATGGAAGTTACATGTAGAATATGAAAACCTTACTATGATAATGGACAGCATAATTGTAGAAGGTCTGGATGGCTTGTTCCTAACGGCTTGTTAAGGCACTGCAACGGAACCTCCGGTTTTGATATCTCGAGTTCTGGGCATGCCATGGTCCTGATTTTTAATTATATAAGTGGTAGTTAGCTCTTGGAATGAGAGTAAGAGGCTTAGGAGCGCTCCCCCTCCCCAAAAGAAATTATAGCCAACGCTGCTAGACGTCTGTTAATTTCTAGATTCTCAAAACAAAACAAAACTACGAAAAGAAGAGAGGGTGAAGAAACTGAAACCCTCCATTCCCATACATGGCTTTTCTGCTTCAGCTGTATTTTCTGGAATAAACGGCCTCTTGCCTTGCACAGCCTCGAATTGAGACCTCAAAGAAACTGGGGTGTGCACCGTTATTTTATATTTTGGCGGTGGGTGGGTCTTGGTCTGGTCTGGGCAAAGAGGTTCTACCTTGATAGAGCTTTCTTTGTCTGGGAGAGAACCGGTTAGATCTGATTGATTTTGATTGATTTTATTTTGCACTTTAAAAAATGATAACACACAGAAAATTATAGAAAACAACAGAACGTGCAAGGGGGCAGAAAAAAGCCATGTGGCTTATACAAACTCTCCCCCCCCCCCCGTCATAATACAATTGAATGGGCATGAGGTCACAGGATTATGCCCGGGTTCCCTAATGGCTTCCATCAGAAGTGCAATTATGTACTTGCATCTACATGTATCCCTGTGAGTATCATAGTGTCACGATTTACGTCGTCGTTGTAAATAACTGACTAATATTTAACACTATTTTTATTATTTCTTTTGTTAGATATTATATAATTGTTGTGAATTTGTTGTATGGATTGTACTCTGTATGTAGGGAACACTTCAGCACCATGTTTTCCAATTCACGTGTTTATGACCTAGTTGTCTGTAATTTCGTGTTCATCTAGTACTAGTGTATGTATGTGTGACTTGACGTGACATCACAGTGACATCACAATGTTTTTTTCTCTCGTCAAGATACAGGAAAACGTATATCCTTTTGTGGGCACAAATAGTAAAACTGAGAAATGCACTGGTCAAAGAAAAAGTTGTGGTACTGTATACTATAAATGCTTTGATTTGATTTGGTATTTAGAATTGTAAGGGTTAATGACCCACCAAGAGGCACTTCCAGTGGCAGCCGAAGAAATAACCGGGTCTTTTGTTTTAACTTTTGTCTGAACAATATCTGATTGGAGTTAATTCCCGGCTCCCTATCTCCCTCTCTCCGGATCCCTCCTGCGTTCTTACCGTGTGGGTTGTCAAGGGATGCAGTATGACACATGAAGCCATTCGTGTCTGAAGGCAAAGCCAATTAAGGCTTTAATGACTATCAAGGCCTGCCCTTGAGGTTGGGTTGAACTGAAGGAGACGGAATGGGCTCAATCTAAATGGAACCTTTTCCTCACAGAAGCCCGATTATACACAACAATTATGCTGTCCAGGACGTCCGAAATAGTACACCCTGTACATGATAAACGTCGTAGCTTCATGAACATCAACAAATTGTTGTAATATAGGGCGAGAGCTGACATGTACAAGGGGCGATCGATTGTCGTAGCCGGTTTGCGTTAAAAGCTGTGCACGTTAAGTTTTCAAAACAGTGTGCGTTTAGTTTGGAAACCAGCATGCGTTTGCCTTCAGATTTGAAATGTATTAAGTGTGTTAATCTTCAGTTTTGAGACAAGTGGTTTGTGTATGTGACATAAGTAGTAGCTTTGAAACCAGTTTGTGTTAACCTGTAGCCAATGTCTGTGTTAACCTGTAGTTTTGAAACCAGTGTGTGTTAACCTGTAGTTTTGAAACCAGTATGTGTTAACCTATAGTTTTGAAACCAATGTGTGTTATTGGTAATTCTTATAGTTATTCTAAATAACCATATCCACATCTAGTGCATTTTTCATATTCTTGCATATTTCTGCTCCGTCTATTTTCCGGATATTGTGGTAAAATCTATACACTGTGACAATACACCATCATACACATGTACAGACCACGTACAACCTTTATCAGAATTGTGCTGAACAGTCCCTCTTATTCTTTCAGGCTTTGATGGCAGGCTCATCACCCAATTAAGGACACTTAACACGTTAAGTCGTCAGATCATTACCCTGGTAATTACAGCAGTCACGGGCCGTGCCTCGTGAGGTTTCCCCGGACGTCGTGTGGATGCGCACGGGAGTTTCTACCCCACTCTAACTCACTTTAGCTAGCAGAGAGACAAGAATGACAGGAATGCAGTGTTGACGTCATGGCGTGATATATACTGTAACTGTATTCCATCATGATATGACAAGTGGCAGGAAGGATCGCTGGCAAACGTGTACGTGTATACGTTGTTAACACACGTGATTTATTACCCCAGGGAAGGAGGCTCACCTCCGACAGGAACTGCTTTAGTTATGTTTGTTCGTACCTATAACTCCAGATCCTTTCATAACTTTTGCATGGAGTTTCGCATGGGTAGTTCTTGCCTAGCAGTATTCTCAGGTTCAGTTCAGTTCAGTTCATCCTCTTAATGTAGCATTACGGACCAGCACCCTCTTCCTGAAAGTAGTGTGGTATAAATAGCTGGTCATCTTTCTCTCTCATGGGAAAGAGATACTGTGGCTCGGGATTGATTGAGGGATGGGAGGATTAGTAGTATTCGTGATAACTATGGCTATGGTATTGCGAAATTTACAAAAACTCGATATTTCATCATGGTATGGGATCTTCGATTTCTTCTATCTTTCCTTTGATTTTTTTTCCTTTGTATGGCTGATTATTTTTTCTTTTCTTTTTTCCTTTTGATCTTTTTGTTAATGTTGAAAACTGTCCCACTTCTTCGACAACAGAGACGTCGGTTGGACTCCCTACCCTCCCACAGGCGCTGAACCACTGAAACACAGAAGTATCACATGCAGCTAAACATGTTAGTATCAGACATATATTCTGGTCAACATACGAGTACAATCGGAGAATGTTTTAGATGAAACCAACTTAAGAATGAAAAAAAACAGGTACTTTGGGTATGCTGAAAATTAAGAGGTTTTATATCATTTGCAACAAATGTACAACACTAAACCTCGATGGATTGATTGAGCTCTCTTTGCAGCCGAAAGGCTGATTTGTGAGATTCATCACATCCTATCTTCAAAAAGATCAGGCTTAGCCCCATGTATAATATAATACGACAAATCGTATCCTTACTGTACATAACACCCACACCATACATAACATTACATTTCACGTTCTCTCTCACCAGTGCGCCTTCTGTTCCCTTCAAAAGATTCCTAGGATGCCATATAGCCATGAAATATTTATTCATGCACTTGTTAAGTACGGGTAAACATCAATGTTTATATGGTGGATCTTTCACACTCGCCGGGTTTGCTATTGTTTGACCACTGGGTTTTTGAAATTGACCACTGGTCATCGAATAGCAAACCAAGAAAGTGGACTACATGTGAAGAAGTTGTTGCAGAGAGCTGTCCAGTTTTGTAACACATCTGGTTATGTTGCCCTGTTACAACAGGAAAGAAACGATGTAGTCACAAAGTCACACATTACTATACCACGTGTGTTACCAAGAAATGTATGAAGCACAAGACTGAAATATTTACCGTGAATAAGGTTTCACGGCGGCCTGAGGTACTGAGTTCGAATCCCGATATTGTACCATTAGAAAAAAAAAACACTCGGCACGCCACTTTCCTCATTCGACTCGTGGCGTAGCGTGAGTACAGTACCTATATTCGGTTTGGGACGTATCTTCGTGTTTCAGGACAGACACACATTGAGCTCGTTAAAGAACTCATCACACTTGTCGACAAACAAATAGGAGAAACATGGGGGCCCATCTCAGTGTGCGCGGTTGGATCAAATATATCTATGTCCGGATAGGCAGCTTGCACTCTTCGGTACAAACATGTGAGGCAACTTGCCGGGTACGGCAATAACGTTACAAAGAAAGAAAGAAACGAAGAATAGAACAGAAAGCGTGAAGCCACGGCACAATGGGTTTCCAAGAATAGGGCCTCTTTTCACTTGATGGAGACACTGAGAATATATTTCACGATGTAAAAGTATGATTCAAAAGACAGTAAAACTCTCAGAATCTATACTTTTTTGTCAGTGAAATTCGCCTGAACTGCAAATGACATATTTCGTGTATTCTTATACCCAGCATACAAGTACATCATTCTGCCTCGCAAATCCCTTAAATGAGAAAGAATCTGGAATCGTACACGTCTTCGTCTAGCTTATTTTGTTGTACAAGCGGTCACATTATGTATGCATATTCGTATTGCCGTGGCTTGGAATGTTTATGAAATGTCTATAGCCCTGAAATGTTATACCACCTCTCACGGTTAACTTTCCACTCCTGGGTATGGAGGACACCACCCTCCACAGTAATCCCTAGATCCAACCTTTTGCTTGTGGTGAGCTGGCGAAACGATCGAGTCTGCAGTTAATACAGAGGGTCGATGGTACCCAGGCTAAGACGCCTCACGCCAAATAAACTTTTTTTGTGTGTACTTATCAAATGTCGTTTATCGATTGTGTGTCAATTCTCACTGTGACATACAATCAGCAAAAAGCATATTAAAATAAGCACACAAAAAAGCCCAACTCGTAAGCCTAGTAATGTCATTTGGACCTAATGTCAAACCACGATTGCGACGCTCTTTTCCAATGAGTGGGCGCGCTGGTTTATGTACGGATGGGCGCGCTTACGGATTGGGACAGAAAGATCGCCATTAGAGCCTGATCTATTGTGCCACCGATATGAACACCGATTAACGCAAACTGTTCCAGACATGAAACCATGCACACTCCTCATTGAGATAATGAACAACAATTGGATCTAGCAGTGTTTTGCTGTGTTTTTGTGGGGCAAGGACTCTGCGATCATCTTTGATTGGTAATGGTGTTTTCTTCGCTATTTGAACGTTTCTCCCTATCGAACGACAACAAACAATAAATCAGAGATAAATTAGGAATACGGCGTGTCCTCGCAAAAAAAAGCACTTTACTGCATTTTCGAGCCTTCAACTAGGATTCGGAAGTAACGAAATCAACAAAAACCCAACATTCAAATACATGTACACTGGGGATGAAAAACAACTGAAAATGTCAAGTCTTGAGACCATTCGCACCGGGCTTTACAAGGCCTATAATATTAGCTACAAATGTCCAACTGTTAACTTTAAATGTATTTCGTTTAGTTCTAGTCTCCTGAATCTTTTTATATCATGGCGGTCTGTTAACGTATACTGACCTTCTGTGATCACAGAACCAAACCGTTTCGTTCAATATGTAACACAAGGTTCTCCTTATGGGGATCCGCAATGGCAATTTCCCAGGCTCAACAAGCTACAATACCCGCTGACTTAATGAGGGGGAAGATTAGTAAAATGTGTCTTTTGACCAAACAATAGACCTTAATTTTCCTGCTAATCGTCTTTACAATCCATAATCTTTTTTTCTTCTTTTTAATCAATGGCCATTCAATCAGATCAACTCCATTCAGCACATGGGTCTATTATGCAGCGGTTGGACATTTCTGCTAAAAAATCACTAAATGAAAAATGTATATATTACTAATGAATGATATATTGTCATGAAAGTCCATCTGTATAGGTGGTTGGTTACAAATAGTAGATATTTTCTAACACATACGTATTTATGTATTGGAACGGAGTTCATCAATTTAGTATCAGTAACTGGTATATCAAGCTAGGACAACAGCTAAAGATTGAAAGCAAATACAAGACTCGGTCACATTGCAGACGACTCGACGTTCGGAATTAGAGACAGACACCGCTAAAACACCAATCGGATAAAAAGAATGAAATAGAATCCTTCGCAAAATACCCGAAATTAGTCCGACCTCCAACAGAAAAGGGATTTTCCTAGCTTTAGGACCAGGTCGGTATACTGATCGAGTTAGTATCGCCTTACTTCTTTAACCTGACAACAAGAGCCAGACGTACGTTTATATGATTTACTGACGGTCTCGAAACAAAATCTGCAAGCGAAACACGGACAGTGAACGCGTGTGGAATTCTGAAATGTAGCAGTTAGTGAGACTAACCATTAAAGAAAAAGACTACTGCGTACATACATGAACATACGTGTGCCTTTGTAGAATGTGCGGTCGCTTCAAAGATTGGGAAACTGATTCGGTTTTGTTTGTTGCTATTCATTTCTGATTTTTTTTACATGTTAATTTTACAAAAGCAGTGCGTTGCTGCACCTCTGTGTGCCTCAAAAAGCAGTGCGTTGCTGCACCTCTCTGTGTGCCTCGAACGAGCCGGACTGAGCGCGACATGAAAGGGAAATGTCAAGAACGACAACTTCCGAATGCTAAGCAGTATGTACAAACCCATGCCACGTACTTGTAACGATCCACTACCCTTACTGTGGTAACTACTGATGAAGACATTCTTAATTAACAGAAAAAGCATTTGCTCGGTGTTTCTATGGATTTTTAGGCGCCATATTCAGAAATAACGAGCTGAGAAGAAATTGGAAAATTCAGAAAAGCTATTTTGAATTGTGTTCATTTGAATATTATTGAGACGCAAGGGGTATTTTCAAACATTAATTGCTGACATCGAACTGCAAAAAATACAAGACATCGAAAATTTAGAAAATGTAGTGTATATTTAAATATTTTTGAGACACAGAACTGAAAATGTGGACACGAACAATGAATAAATATTTCAACTTAAGTGCAGCTTGATTACACACCTGACCAGACATCGAAAAAAAAGGTTTTGCATTCAATATGTCAGAGGCAACATTTTCAGAAATGTAGTGCTGCCAACGGACTATCAAGAAAACATGTGAACCTAAAGTGCAACTTGGATACAAACTAGAATGGGAAGGGCCTGGTAATCAGAAGACAAGCAGACAGGCTGTGCCCCTATTGATTTTGTACGCCGGTAGGCTAACGGGCCTTGTGAGCTGAGAAAGCGAACACCACACCACTCCATACACATTCAGACCGCCCGTATTGAGGCGCAAATTCGCGCCGTAATCTCTACTAATGAGAACAAGTGTCACCCATTATGGCGATTACTGCTATGCCCAAAATCTTCTTTTGTGCGATTTCACGGGTCTAAACACGCTCTGTAACGAGCCGGGCGGCCTTTGTGACCTTTTGTGGAGTCTGCGGGGTATAACCTCTTTCGAAGAATTCTAGCAGTGCTGGCTTTAATTTTTTTTTGGCCGCAGCGCTGATTCGCGATTGTCAACATGGGCTAAGGTTCTCTAGTGCCCGGAGAGACAGTCTCCTTCTCTCCAAGCAGAGGCTTCGGTCGGGAAGCTAAAAGTGAAAAAGACGTTAAAAATCACGGCCACTACTAGCTCCCCGACCGAAACCTTTTCTGATAGTTTTCACGCTATCCAGCGCTCACCCGAATATAAAAGCCAGCGCTTTTAGGAGTCTGCGGAGGAGACTAGCGGGGTAAGACTTTGGTCTTTTCTTTCACCCCGGCGAGTAAGAGCTCTCCAATCGCCACCCAAATCTGTTATTTCTTTCTTTAAAACAAAGCACTTCCCACATAACCAGCGTAAAACCCAGATGGTTTTGAAAACAATTGAGTACATAGGCTAGAGACTATAATCCTCCCGCCATATGGAATGGACTCTTGGGACAGCCATACATACAACACGGTGCCGGTGAAGTGAAAAGCATAATTGTCAAATGTTAAACAATAACAAAAAAAACAAAACAAAATATAGTGGCATTCGTAAGGCGAATGAAGGAAATGTAGTACATGTTTGATTCCTACTTTGAATTTGTGGCGGTCGGTAATAAAAAGCCAGTTTCCTTTCCGGGTTTCAATCCTCCCACACCTATATTCAGACTCTGGTCCCACGCAGATTTTAGGTGTCACTTGGCATTTGGGGAGCTCATTTGGGGCCGGGGTAAATGTCACAAGCGAACAAGATCAGTACTGAGACACGACGTGGAACGAGAAAAAGAACACTATCAAGAAAAATATGCGTTACGGCAAAAATCTCTCTTTTTGAAAAACATTTAGAATCAACATTTTAAAGGCAGAAATTCGAATTCGTTACTGAAATTTATTAGTCCCTATGCTTCTTTAGGTTGACTAAATTCTTCGCAATTCCAATTCTGACGGAGACTAGATGAAAGGTTCTTCAAAACCAATCAAAATAATAAACGTAACGGGCTGCTTCTTTTGAAGTGTTTACGCAGCGCACAGATGTGTATTTCTGTGAGTTCTCTCATACCGACCGAAAGCCGATGTACTAGAGCGTTAACAGGTGGTTGTTGACTTCAAAATACAACATCGTGCCAGAATCTGTCGATACTGTAGATTCGAATGAATACGTTTTGAAGGCTAGGTTTGTCTTTGAAACATCAGACAAAAACGCCGGGCCAAAATGCCCCCGTGTGTTATGTGATCCCGCCGTCGAAGCGGGTGGCATTTGGAAACGAATATTCATACAAGATTAACTGGTATAGAATACCACTAAGAGGGAATGAAAAGGTCGGAAAAGCAGAGAACCCACAAACATTTTCTGGAGGGTATCATTTTCACGGTTTTAGTATTACGTATGTTTATTTGATCAATCGGTTCTTTTCCTACGGCAAATATCATCTGCTTGAAACGGCGTTTACTTTCAAAATAATCGGTACTTTTTCCTTGCGACAAACGCAAAAAAATATGCTACCGATAGATTTTGCTCAGCACCTTTATCTTATGGAAAGAATGACCGTGCTCATATATATAAGATTTATACGTATGTATTAGCCCCTCTTCTCGCAGAAATTGTACAAGGAGCCAACTCATCTGGACTGCACCACCAAAACGGGCAAAGCTCTGATCAGCGTGTAGAATCTCCAAACGTAGCACCTCAAAAGGCATATTTTGCAGCAGGAAGTATAGCTGCTTGCGCATGAATGCGTTATCGCATCGAAGACAACATGATAAATGGCATTACACTTGAGGAGAGTAGATTGAAAGGAAAAGATGGCCTGGACCCGCACACTGTAAAGGTTTCCCTTTATACTGATTCCAAAAATTACTCGGATGAGACAGGCTAGGCTCAAATATGACTATTCAATGACAAATTGAAACGTCAGTTGGAAAAAAGTAGGACGAATTCTGCTTTAGTCTTGGCGTTTTATTAGTTTTAGATGTAGAATTGCACATAGGTAGATAGAAGTAACATGTTTACATTTACACGGAACCTGGTTTGGTATGGCCTGGGTACCATCCTATTTCTACCGGGGCTCCTTACACTCGCTACCCAAATGACAAGTTAAAACACATACATATAGCACGAAAGTGGTTACGATTTAACGCAGCCGAGAATAGAGAAATTAAAACCGGAATGTGAGATGTTTGTGCCACCATGACACCCACGCAACGGTTTTAGAGTTAAGTCTTTCATAAAGATACAAAACCTCGATCCATAATCATGGCAGCTTGAACGGTATAGTCCCATACTTAATGCATGTCGTCCATTCAGTGTATTTTTAAAGACGATATGTTTTTGTTGCACATATCAGCTAGTAATTCTAATTCGTTAAGACACTCGCTTACCTGGCTTGGCTTGGAGGATGGAAAACAGCGGGTACCTGTGTCCTAGTCTGGCGGGCGGCAATCACCTAGCCGCCGAGAGAAACACAGGAATGGTGCCTAGACTTTAGTATCGTCATATAGGCAACATTACTGTGTTACTACAGGCAACAGGTAGGATAGAAGATTGGAGTGATGGCTTTCCCCTCTAGTCTCTCCTCTTCCGTTGTGGGGGGAGCAGAAAGCCAGCAGTGACCGCTGACAAGAGGACAGACCGATAGTTGACGTAGCAATCGGAAAACAGACCCCGCAAGAACAGGACTACGCACGTTCTATGACAAGTACTGACGGCACCGGTGGCCAAACCGGCTTGTGCTCTCGCGGGGTTTTAGTCTACAGTTCACTGCAGCGATCGAATTTTTTGAGCAAAGAATCTCTGAGTGTGTTGACTGCATCTTGAGAGGATTTCATTGGAGAATTTTCCCTTTTGGTTAAGGAGAAGAAAACGACATGAATAAACAAACTCGATAATTGTATGAGGAGAACCGATAGTTTGAAAATCTCCCAACCTCGTTCTTTCTACCGTGTGACATGGCCTCATTTTCTCCTCAAACACGTACCAAACGGTAATGATCGTCTGATGTTGGAGGCGGAAAACAAAAACTGAGGAAAATTGCCCGACGAACTGCGGTTAGAAATGGATACCGTGGGTAATTGGGTGTTAAGCGAGGTGGAAAAGAAACAAGAAAAGACAGGCAATAATCATCTCAGTAAATCGCACAAAATCACAGAGAAGTTGACGCTAGTACTTATCTGGCTGCGGGAGTTCTCCCCGCGACGTGCCGGGCCCTACCCTGACCGTCAGGGGAAAGGACCGAGCGGTTTGGTGGCGTTCCCGCCGGTTGATGCGGCTAGTGCCCGGCGCTATATATGCTGCCGTCCACTGGGCTCTGTGAGCGGGGCAGTTTTTTGTACCTTTATATCCCCGCTGGTCCTCACCAATTTCCCGCTATAATGAGCAGTGAAGAGCCCCACGTGTGATGTCATGGCGATGTGACGTCACCACCTGTGAGACGCTGCCTGCGCCTTCCTACTGAGCAGCTGGGGGATGGAGCCTGGCTTGGAGTCTTGCATATCGCGTCGAGTTCTCAGAATTTTTCACGGCGTTTTTATCCCGTGGTTTTATATGTTTTGCGGTTTTCTTTCTGGAATGGCTTGGAAGTCCTAGTTGGCAATCAGCAGGTCGAAATATGCCGCAAAACCAACCTGTTGCGACAATTTTGCTTGAAACTCGTCATTTCCTATGATGGAAAAAGATGTCACCAATGTTTTGTGCAGTGTTCAACGTCCATAAAACCACATGTAATTTCTATTTCGGTCCAAAAACTACGTTTGTTACCTAAACTAACAACGTTCTTAGATGTAATTTCTATTTCGGTCCAAAAACTACGTTTGTTACCTAAACTAACACGGTTTATTAAGAATCCAGCCATATGCTTAGTCTTCTGGTCCAAGTCGCGAATTATGCAACTAAACTTCTCATAATCTACTGTATGAAATACAAGATGGAGAAAAGACATGTGATTCCGTAATGTTCCCAACCTCGCTGCGGATTATATTAGGAGGGTCACTGAGGTCTGCTACACGGGTGTGTGTGTTAAAATCTGCCTCCGCGGGTCTCTAGCTACGTAAAATGCTTCGCCTATTGAGTCAGTGAAGTCCATACATATGAAAGGACAGCAATCGCCTGATCCTTGGAAAGCAACACGGCGAAAAGGCAGACTATTAATAAGAAATGTTATCTGATATTTCTACCAGAAGATGCGATATTATTCAATTAAAGGACACCGAACCCCTTTTAGTACCGCACAACAGTTGTGCCTACAGGGGAAAAGCACACTATACTAGAAACTGCACAGTATTACGTATTAAAGCGGCCACAAGAAAGAGCGGGAACTGTCTTCTCTATAACATCACGAACGTACACTACGGAACGACTAAAAAAATACCTACCAAACACTTGGAAAGGCTGGGTTTCACTCTAAACCCTTGTATGACATAAATAAGATGTCTGTGGGATCCTTACCCATTCACACGTACTGAGCTTCAGTTAATCATTTCATACTTAATATGCATAACAGCTGTTGCCCCTACTTCTGAAGAATAGGAGTTTTTGAACAGCCCTCTGCTTCGATGTCATCCTGACATCATTATTTGTTTGTAACCGTCGCATCAAAAGCGAATTTGTGGGTGTGAAAACGGACACAGTTCGCAGATGGGGGCGCACGGTGCACATATCCTTCGATAACAACACCATAGCCGCAGATAGAGTTCATATTCAGTTGATTTCATTTTAGACCATTTGATCCGTATACATTGTTTTTTTTATTCGATAAATAAGAATGTTTTTACCAGTTATTCATTCCGAGCATTTGTTCAATTAACGGTGCAATTCTGAAAGTAAGGAAACAAATGGAATCAAATAAACAAGCAGCCCAATCATTTTCCCCATAGGCCGTCGTAGAATACGCCTGAATCATATTTGAATGACGGAGACACTTGTCATTCTTCTGTACTGTCTCCTCATAATTAAAGGTTCAGGTGTGGTAGTGTTGGGGGTACTGAACCCACGGGGTGCCAACAGATTAAGTTAGCTCCTCACAAAAAGAAAACGCCAGACGAATTTTAGAACCATATGCCTTGACAATGGGGGCAATTAGTTTCCCCAAGTTGTGTACTGGTGGCTCTGGATGGCTCTTTGCTCCCCAAAGGTCGATCTCATTAGTGTCTGTATTGTGTGTGTGTGTGCATCCGTGGTTTCTTGCTGTGGGCCTGCGGGTATTACATGCTACATGTGTAATATATGTGTATTACCAGCTACATTTGCAATGCACATTTCGATTATAGAATAAAGAAACGGGAGGACAGCCTGGAAATTGTACGTCCCCATAGCAAAAGTAAAAGACCTGTACAATATTTACATAAGTGTGTGAATACATTTAGTGGATACGGACAACACGGGTTATTTATTTCTTGCTCGTGCCGTCAAATCAATCAGCCTTTTCTCATCTGTACACACTGATCACATCTGACCAGTTCCTTGAGAGATACTGTAGAGGGGTTTGGCTGTCTAACAAAAGAACGAATCCATGGGACCTTTTACATAGCGGTTACATAAGTACAATATCATGCTAATGTAGTATTTACCTTTATCCGCGGGTAACCTATATCCGCCAGTATCAAAAACATGTTATCTGGGGATATCAGGTCGACGGGGGTGGATGTAAATTACAACATTTTTAAAACATTGCAATTGAAGCTACCGTCCGTCGACTTGATATCTCACAACAACCTGTTCTTAAATACAACGGATATAGATTACCCCGCGGATAAAGGTAAACTAGCGCTATACAAAATCAGCTGGTACCGCACTGATGTGCCAGTGCTGAATAAACGGTCGAATCAGCCTCAGCACTGGACACTCAATGCTGAAGAAAGTTACGTCTGTACACAGTGATCACATCTGCATGTAACGTTACGTTATTATTCATCTTGCACAGCCTCAGGCAAAGACGACTTTGAACTCCCCTGGTTTCGATCGGTTGATTCATCATGGCCTAAAAGAAAATATATTAGCAGTTAGTAGCCTGTTAAGAGGTCGTAAAGTCTACAAAATATTACGAAGAACTCGGCCTGTATTACTCAACAATCCAAAGGGGAAATCCACAATCCAAAGGGGAAATAGATAGCTGATAATTCTTCCCACGTACATTTCTTTGGCAGACTCTTTTCCTTTCGCGGTTAGACTTCACTGAGGACAGATCCTTAAATGACCGCGGTGTACTGATTGGCAAGCCCCTGTCACACATAACCGACCATGGCCTTCTCTAGACCACGGCTGTAAGTTAGTGATGAGCAAGGTTATCTGTAGAAGGAAGTTGGTCTGGTCTCAAAGAGTGGTCTGCGCCAGCCGACT
>NC_049980.1:18812058-18833736 GCF_000003815.2 Branchiostoma floridae | reverse complement strand
GTCGCAAATAAATCTATATTATATACACAGATATATGATATATATATATATATAACGTTCTTGGGTGGTAAGTGATACTACTACTAATGATTAGTCAATTCATTGTGACACTTTTTGTACAATTCAATGAATTGGTGAGTATAAACAGTGAAAAAATGATAAGTGGACGTCTCGTTGTGGGCATTTTCGCTATAGAATTCCATTCAGAATACGGTTTATTGTCTTACTCTATGATGTCTTCGCCTAATTTTAGGTGTACTAAAAGTTTAGAATTTCACTAATTTCCCATGCTCTATCATTCTTTTCTTTTAAGATTAATGCAGAGTAATGTATGTGTATATAACATGTCGCAGTACGTGTAACTTTTGTTAGCGGGAACTTCTACATGACCATTCTATTCAATATGCTGCAGGTGCTGTGTTTTTCAGGATTGTTTTCCAAGACATTAACAATGGTGACTTAATACGACGCCAGACAAATGTATCTTGTCGTGGTAAAATTTTGTCTTAGATAGAGCAAAGCTAATGCAACTGATTCGTGACATGTATAGTTCCTAGTCATATCAGCGGAAAATATGCGACTTCAGTCAACCTACCTTTACTTACAAAACAACGTTGTCCCCTCATTTGATTCTTGTCTTTTCAGAATTAATTTGACCGATCTCCGTTATGCGCTAGATGATTGGTATTTAATGGAAAAGAGACAAGTAATCATAGCCATATCCTGTTGAGTCTTCTTGAGCTGCACGTAGACTAGCGTAGAGCGTGTGTTTCTGACGCTTGCACGTGTACGAGGGGCATTCAATAAGTAATGTCCCTGACCCATGTCCCATAGCAGGAGATTAATGAAACTTGGCACAATTATTAGTCTTTCTCTACATAGGAACCACCCAGAGTTATGCATTTGTCCCATCATTTGATGTAGCTCTGGACACCGTTCTTGTAGGACATCCCAGGTTGGTCCTCCGACAGGTGCCTCATCAATGGCAGAAGAGGGACGACCAGGTCTGGTAGCTGTTTCCACAGACTTCCGGCCTTGTTTGAATTCAGGATGCCAGCGTTTTACAAGGTCATATGATGGGGCATCATCACCATAAGTTTTTTTCATTTCATCAAAAGTCCCTTTTGGTGTGCGTCCTTTCAAATACAAAAACCGGATCACTGCGCGACACTCAACTTGCTCCATTTCACACCTGGTCCATTTCGCACCTGACTCAGTTCAAACACCAGTAAATCAGTAACCACAATTAGTTCAGAGCTGTTTTTTGCATAAAAACCCATAGAGATATGACTCATTACACATGCAACATTTCATCTAGATCAGACAACTGGCAGTGGGTCAGGGGCATTACTTATTGAATGCCCCTCGTACCGCTGCTGTCACATGCCAACGCCAACACCAACATCCATACCACCTGATAAACAACCCCACCCACTGACTAGCCTCCACCAGGCCTTCCTACGGGGGTACGGGGATTGTAGAGTTCTGAAAAAAAATCAGGAAATTGACCAGGGGAGTCAAATACGCTTAGGAGCGCGGCCGACCAACTCCTCCTTGTAGCAAAACTCACCTGGTAATTTTTCTCCCTTTAATAGCCAGCGTACTCAGTCTGGTAGAGACTACTCGCTGACGAGGACTCACTGATGTTCTCACCGAAGGAATACAATTGAATTGAATAACGTTGAATTGATAGCACACGGAATGGTTAGCATGCGCGTAGCGATTTCATGTTTTCGTCGTCAAAGACATTTTTAGACAGATACAAGTAGACAAAGAATGAGCTTGAGTGACACAAATTCATCACTGATTATGGGTATAGTATAGTCATGCAAAGATCCTGGAAGTTGATTTGTGGCAACGCACAAATAAATGTCTGCTATATACTCTCTGGCGGATTCACCATCAAACACTAAATGTAGCATACGATCACTGTACATGATTATGTGAACCATGGCAGTTTTATAGAGGTCACCTTTTTTCTTTCAATCAGGTAAAAACTGAATAAAGATAAACAAAAAATACGACACTTGAAGTGAGTCAAAGACGGTCTCGTGTGTTTGCCTAATGTGGTGTCAACTCTTTCTCTCAACACGTTTTCTTCTGGTGTATGCAATTCTATCAATTGAATCACGCTTACACTACAGACATCACAGTCACATTCATCCCTTCAAATACTTCAGTGAAAAGTACCCCCGTCACGTAGTGACGTCAATCATTTACGTGTCCATGGCAACCGTAGAACCCCGGACACGTTGAATCGACGTCGCCGTTAGAATTTGACAGAGAACAGATTGATTTAAACTAGTCTATTGTGATGGTCCTTGCCGAGCTCGAAGCCAATCACATCACGATCTGAATGAGACAAAGCGCTTGTCTAAATTTATATCTTGTTGGTTTGAAAAAAAATTGGCTAGAAATTTTGGCAGCGAACACATTTGTTTAAAAACTCACAAAGACTTACACAAGACTTATTTTCGATAGTTGTAAAGGTTTAAACCCATGGTGTATGAAGTTATAGATAAAAGCGCATGGAAAGAACGTCTACTGTAATTGAAAACGCACATACCCATAACTTTACACATGTACATATAAACGTTATATGTGATATCGTGTTCGACTGACAAAATATTGTCATATTTATATGTATATATATATGTAATATATTCATATATATCATAAAAACATCAACCTGTTTTTCACGTTAAGGCCACAGCAAGTAACTTTTATGAATGACATCCCCGCGCTCACAAATTTCTTCTTCGGGGATGGTGAACATGACGAGAAAGTAGCAAAATGGGAAAGTATGTTTTGTTTTAGCCTAATGATTGTACTTGTAGAACTGACATTAGAGAGATAGCCATGACTGTATTTATAGAAGTGAAACTAGCTGGATAGTGACACCGCTATGGAAATCATGAGTGTAGTTGCCAACTTACCAGACTACCACACTAGTGCCACTTATACTACACTAGTTCACTTCTTGAATATAGGAATGAATGATTTTTTGTGCTACCATGTTTTGTCACTTGTACATTTATAAGAACGTTTATGGTGTCTAAATTTAGTCATCTTGTTTTTTTACCCATCTTGTTTTTTTTTTTCGCCCTATCTCATTATTTTTGCAGTCTGCAGAGTATGTCACCCATAAAATTCACTTGCTGTGGCCTAATGCAACTAGACGCCAGATTCAGTTTCAGGATACAGTTTTGAAGAATCCGGAGGGCATTCCTTTTGAATTATAAAGAGAACTAATGACTTCTTGGACTCTATTTCGATACAACTTTTTTTTTATAACAAGATGTCGGAGAACAAAAAAAGAGCTTCAGCCAGTCTGTCAACACACGGGTGTATCTTGACGTACCTCCATCTCTGAACAATAAAACTAATGTGTGCGTGTGTGTGTGTGTGTGTGTGTGTGTGTGTGTGTGTGTGTGTGTGTGTGTGTGTGTGTGTGTGTGTGTGTGTGTGTGTGTGTGTGTGTGCGTGCGTGTGTGTGTGCCGGAACTTAAGAACCACTGGATAGATTGCTATGAATATGATATTTGGTATGCGGGTGAGTGTCCCACCGGGGGCTGTCGTTGGTACTGCAGCAGAACTTCTTTGTACTGGATATGCTATAGTCATTTATGGCGACATCAAGCTGTGATGTAAGTAAAAAGTGGTGAGGGTTTGTTTCCTTAGGTTGAAAACTGTTTATCATACCGCATGTCTATGTCTGGGATCAACTTTTACACAAAATCTTCTTCTCCTATTCCCAACGCTTACGGGTTCTACCTCATACATTTCAAGTCATCTCTAGCCAGCCCCGAGAGAGGGCTTTGTGACTACATCCTTTACCGTCATCCTAATAACATGCTACTAGTCACATTGTTTCAAATGTTCTCCGAGTCGTGGTGAACCACGCGACCGCTCTAGAGTACGCAAACCGTGTTGCTAATGATGTACCTCGGTGGCACAGGTGCACTTCACTTACGCGCCAAAATTGTCAGGTTATTAGCTCTGATTGCCCTGTTTTGTTCTGCTAGCGCGACATGCCTGCGCCACGGGTGACACAACGACTGCCTCTGTGGGAAACATATGAGCCCTCATGTAACACGACATCATCGGTAAGACTGCCGGTTTAATTTGATTCACTGAAGTGGTTGAAAATAATAATGGGTGTACCAGTGTCCAACCCAAGGAAACACGTTAAAGATTAAAATGTCCTACGAAATCATGTCAAAATTGTGGCCTGTAACTGGATGACTGGAAGAGAAATATGGGGCAGGAATATGCCAGTAATAAAAGCGATCCCTAGCAACAACACGGCGGTGTCAAAACGAAAGCTGTCGACGGATTTAGTGACCGTTACCGTTATTAGCTCGATCCTAACGCCTAGCATCAGCAAAGTTCCCGGATGCTCAACAGGTGACGCCATTTTGAAATCATATTTCATTTCATATCCGTCCCAGATATGATCCCCAACATTACGAGATGGCGCCGGTATAACGCTTGTCAGACATACGTTTTAGAATTCATTCAAAGCGGAGGAGGGGGGGCTATCTCGGTAAAAGATACATTTGGTAGAGGATACATCTACTTTGGGGGAATATTTAGAGTACTAACGTTAGTGTTGTACTTGGATGATCTATTTTTAGTCAAGCAAGTATGACGAAAGGCGCCAATTGAAAGCAATGGACATTGCCAATTAAGGACAAAGTAGTTCTGTACAATCTCAAGTTTTGACACATTGATAACTAACATCACTTTCTACTAGATTTTACAAATACATGTATCAATGAAGGAATTTCGTATCGGATGAAGAACTATTTTTCTTACGTTTTGTGCCATCACATTACAATAATATTGCAAAACCAACGGTTACACACATGCAATTCTGGTCGCTCAGCAATCGCCTTCCTGGGGTCTACACAAGAGCAAAATAGACGCGCTTTGTCGTGCTTACGTATATAACGTTACAGTATTGTGTTTGAAGTTTGAGAAGCACACACTGTAAGAAATTATCATTTCCCAAAATCAGTAGGTTGATTTCCCCCAATATGTTGAAGTGACCACACGCTGTGATTTGATGTGCTGTAACTGTCACGGTAACATCATTTGCAGGAAGTGGTTTGGGCACCAACTGATGATCAGTTGGCTAGACATGAAGTAGCAGATTAAAACACTGTCGGTGGGAATGTACATCCCTAAACCATTCGACCGTTAGTAGTATTATTACCATACGCGTTTCAGATATTTTCATACCAGAGGTTAAACCTAACTTACACCATACTGTGAATTCTGAAATCAGCGGTATAACACAAATTGTATTCATCAGAAGATCAACGCTTCCCAACTGATTCTTTTGATTATTATACATCGTTACTATTATGTTAGTATTGTCGGTCTTTGGCGGTTGTCTTAGCCTCATGCCACGAGGTCTTTGCATGTTGTAGGTCCTTCATGACTCCTCGCCTCCAGGACAGCCTAGGTCTTCCTCTACGTCTTTTGCCTTGGGGGTTCCATTCTAGGACTGCCCTCGTAATGGATGGTGGGGGTTTTCTTAGTGTGTGTCCGATCCACCTCCATTTCCTGCGCCTTATGGTGACCTCCACAGGTTCCTGGCCAGTTCTCTCCAGGAGGTCATGGTTGCTGATCTTATTTGGCCACCAAATGCCAAGGATGTAGCGGAGTCTTACATTGATGAAGGTTTGGAGTTTCTTAATGTTGGCTTGTGTTAGGCCCCAGGTTTCATGAAATATAGTTCAAAATGAAGTGTTTCATCTCGTCTTTCTAAAGTTGTCGTTCAACTCATTCTAGACTCTATTTCAAGATCTTTGCCAGAGGTACTGGCATAACCGTTTGTTGTTATTATCATATTAAGATTAAATGTTGTAATAAGATACTTACTGCTAAGTTATGGCACAGTACTGCAGCACTGAAGACATGTTTTGTAATGACTGGACTGACCTGTAACATTCCTACGTTATCGTTAGGTTTATTAAGATAATAACTATGTCAATAGCTATGTTAAATTGTTATTTTATTGTTTTTATGTATATATCGTATAAGAAGAGTTAGAAGCCCATGGTTCATGTTTGTAATTTGATAATGGAAATTCCTAACAAACAAAATAAACAAACACACTGATATCGCTAGACGCGCCCAGTAACATGCTGACGAGCTAAGGCGCATGCCGTTTGACATGGCGCCAGTTTGTCTCATGACAGCGAATATTTTAGTACATAATTCTGTTCGCACTTCAACGGGGGGCACTGCAGTTACAACACCTATCACTGACAATAAGAACAAACCAAAACCACTGATGATTCATCGTCATTTATCGTATTTCTTTATATTAAATTCTTTAACAGTTTGAATTGTGAGTTAAAGATGTTCACATACACGAATGTAATATTCCTCCCTTTAGTAATACCTTCGCCAAGAAGGTTATGTTTTCATGTTATGCCATGGTGGAGTGGCTGTGGTGTAGGTCTGTATGTAGGGCTAGAGCATAACTCGAGAAGCTGTGAATGGATATCCATGATATTTGGTATTCGAGTAGCGGTTACGATAAAATGTCAAGTTCGAAAATGATTCAGCTGGCATTTTTCGTCCGTATGTTTGTGTGTTTTCGTCTTTGTCTGTTTGTTTGCGGACAACATAACCCGACAACGTACAGATGGTTCCTTATGGTATTTGGTGGACTCATAGGGTTTGTGAAAAGGAAGGTCAAGTTTGATAATGGGCCTCCTAGCGGCGAGTTACGGTCCTGCAACGTTGGTGGTCAAATGTTCTGCAAGTGCCAGGTTCATTATCTTTTGATAGTTAAACTGGCCTCTCCCCGCCGGAGGCCGGACGGATGTTGGGCGGGCTGCTATAAGCGAGGTTTAACCAGGCTAATATGTATTGTGAAAGTGAGTAAGGGGTGTAAGCTTGGGCTCCCTAGTGGCTTGTTTTGAACTGTAGCTGACTCAGTGAGCATTTTCATGTTGAGATTTGGACATGAATGGTGTAGATAGCTTCGGTGATTTTTACATTATTAGATGCAAACCATGAGCTAATTTTCATAATTGATAAGGGAAGTTTATAAATCAGCTGCATTTCATAATAGGATTATAATAGGGCTCTAAAATGTGACATATGTAACTGAGAAAGAGAGAAATATGAATAGACATCAATTGTGCAAATATGTACATAATTTGAATAATTAATGAGAAATACCACATTGGAAAATGATGGAAATTTGATTCTTGCGGCAGGTGCAACCTCCAAAGGTCTTGTTCAGACATGTCATGCAAAGAAGGGTTCTATTTACATAAGTCTTGAAGTAATGCTACAATAGCTTTCTTTGCTAAGATAAGACTTTTATACTTTGAACAGCATGTAAGATTGAATGAGAAATTGTGTTATTTGGATAAAGAAGATGATCCTCTATAAATCAATGCTAATGGCCTTCTATGCATTATCACAGAAACGTTTTATAATACTTTGGTCAAAAGGTTTATATAATTTGTCGAAGGTATGAGGTCGTGGAACTCACATAATGCTAAGGGCGATCCAGAGATAATTTTCGAAAAGAATCTAGCGAAATAGGACAAATATATACTTTTGTGTTTTGCATCTGTGATCTAAGTAAATCTAACCTGTTCAAAAGTGTCATATGCGCTTATACAGCACTGTTGCGACTGCCTAACATGTGCAATAATTTCTGCTTGTTCAAACGTTGCAGGTTATTTTGGAGCCTATTTATACCGTGTGAATACACAGATGTCAACCGTGAGATGTCGCTTCGCGTATCGCATGCCGGCTGTTATAGTTGGCGAGATGATGACTCCATTTTCTAACTTTGCCAAAAGTAGACGTTTGAATCGTTACACTGAAAAAAATAATTCACTGCCTCCTACTGGTTAGACTGTGCAAGTATTGACACTTCAGTTTTCCGTATGGGACATTACCGTCTAGACTTCATCAATAAGAAGTTTAGATTTGTCGTACCCTGCGCATTCCGAAACGATTGTCGGAATCAAGCTTTTTTGTCACGATGGAAAAGTTGAGGAACAGTGCAACCAAGGCAAAATGGCAACGACCTTCCTTCAGAGGTCCCCAACGTTATACGTGTTAATGGCTAATGGGTTCCCCAAGTGGAGAAAATTCTCAAATCCTTTTTTCTCCAGCCAGTTTTCAAGTGTTTTCCATTACCATTCGTGGTAACCCGCCTGGAATTTTACGTCAAAAAACGACGCTTGAAAAAGTTTCAGAAAATTTGTGCAGCTTAGTCGGTTCGCCATAGATGGAGTGGCGTTACATAAAAGTGTCTTAAAGCCATTAGAAACTTTCCGAAATTGCCACACTTAAGTGTATTACTATATTATTCCACTCCCTCTATCATAGGGAGAGAAATATTATTTTTTACAGCATTTTCTTATTGTCGTTTCCTTTTGAGGGTCGAATGACCTGGAATTTGGAGTAGAGTTTGATTGAATATTTTTTAGAATCGTCCATTTTGCACGAAGATCGCATTGGGGAAGTTCCATTTTGGATTACGATGATTTTGGAACAGATTGTTTTTTGGGGCAGTAGTTATGATTATTTTCTAATATTCCATTTTTCGACTAGTGGTGCTTTGGTGCCGTCCATTTTTGCATGAGGGGGTATGGGAGTGAAATATCCAACGTTTGCTTGCGTGTGTTGCCTCTCTTGTTTTGTGTTCATCCGGTAGACACTTGCCATCTGACCCTGACCACTACTACATGTACAGCTAAAAGGTTCTGTCTACCATGAAATATGTGTTCTCTAAGTTCTCTCAGTTGAAGTTCCATCTTGACTTTTCTGCGCATATATAGATGGATTTGAAGTAGCTCTCGCCAGGACAAAAATGGGCCCAAATTTCTTTTTGAACTCTCGGTTCAAGTGCGTAAAGACCTCGCTTCTTCGCCCATTTGATTCCGGCTGTGTGGTCGGAATAACGGATTAGAAGCGTAGCTTTTAAAACCTCCTTTTTTACCCCTTTTCATACTTTAATGGTGAGTCTCTCCGCCAAAGTGTGAAACTGTTCATGGGGATTAGTTTAACCTACCATCAGTCAACCAGAATACGAACGTTCACAGTTTTGAACGCAGTTTTCTCGACACTGTTAATTCGTTCATTTTCGAGGGGAACTTATTTTCGCGGTAGAATGGGAAATGGCGTTTTCGTCGAGTTTTTTTTTTTTTCGTTTCGCGGATGAAACTTATCTGTTACACAGTAATGATACATTTGAAGAAAGGAACATTGCCCTTGATTTGACACGCATAATTAAGATGCTGCGGTGATATGACTTCGCCGTGGAAAGGACAGAACCAGCGCGAACATTTGAAGATGTACTTTTCTTATGTCAGACTTTCTTATCTCTTTCAGGAGGTAGAAACTTCAATTAGCTTATGCTCCGGCGAAATTCAAGATACAATTTGTGAGTAGATGCAGTTCATGCCCCTAGCAGCTCTCTCATTGACCAGGCTCTAAGGGGAGGGCTCCATTCTTTGGTATGGCCTCCTTCGGTCAATATTGACCATGGTAAAATCCTACATCGTCGACTGTGGCTTAACAGTCCTATACGAGAATGACCGGTGCACAGACCAATTCTTCCGCGACAAAAATGTGACGAAAGGGTCTCGAGGGTCCGTGTTTGAGTTCAAATTTCTCCTAATCTGCTGCGAAGTGGCATTTAATACTTGGATGGCTAAAAAGCGTAAGAAGTGATGTGTTTTTTGTGCAAATTGGTTTTTGGCCCGAGTGTCACTTCCTTGTATTTCTACGCGTTGGAAGTGATTTGCCCGTTGTCCCAGATTTCCCGTCCATATGCGGTCTGTGAGCCGTGTTGCTATGCCTCGCGCGTCGGGTTATTGTAAGAATCTCAGTGTTACGATTTTCTTTATTTTTTGCTTGATTAGTCTTAGGTGTATTCTCTGTCCGACAATATCAGCCATTTTCATGACTAAAATATAGGTGATGGGTTTATTTCCACGTCAAAATCCCCCTTTTGTGCATACTTTTTTACGTGAAAAAAACTTTTCTCCCCCAAAAATTATGAAAAGTAGAGAGAGTGAAGAAACTGCAACCCGGCTATTCTTAAAGCTGGAGTGATGCCCTTCATTCCCATATACGGCTTTTCTGCTTTAGCTTTATTTTCTTGAAGAGACGGCCTCTCGACTTGAGGGTGCGCAGCCTCGATTTTAGACCCCAAATAAACTGGGGTGTGCACCGTGACAGTCCCTGCCACACAGGGCACATCTGTAAGCTGACTCAGGTCTGTTGCATAGCTCTTTTCGCAGGATCCGCTTTTCTTCTGCCACGCGCATCAGTCTGGTTTCTCCTGATTTTAGCTGCCTGGACAGTGTGCACCTCCAACTGGATCTGTCATTTGCAAGGTCCTCCCAGTGCTCTGTGTCAATAGGGCCAGGGCTCCATCTAGAGTTTATGTTAAACTGACTAATGCACTTCCATGTATCGGTAAGTTATATCTTAATTAAAGAATTTAGCCGGCAAAATGGGTAGCGGGCGGCGACAGACAGAACATGTATCATCATATTCAAACCACCAAGAAACTACGCTGTATCTTATGTTTATGTGTGTGATGGGGTGAGAAAGAAGGAAATACATTTTTTGTGTAACTTTCGCGTTTTAACAAACTCGAGAGGTGGTAGCAGTGGTAAACGAAAGGCACCGGGGACAAGGAGTATATTTGCTCTGTAAATCCTTTACAGGGAGGGGTTAGTAGAACAGTGTGACCCGCAACCTCAGCTCACAGGCAGCACTTGCACTAATACGTGCCACTTTCTGATGTTTTTTGTTACCATAAAGCTAGAGTATGCAAGCGAGAAAACAGTTATGGTAGCGATGGTTCTGATCGATCTTCTGTCTTGTGCACTCCCTCCAACCGCATAGCTAGCAGCTTTGCGTGTTTGTACAACGCAGACGATAATAATGATGAAGCATCCGACAATGGCTACTCCTTGTTTAGTCTTCACGGAATCTAAACTTGGTGACGTTACACTTTTATGTCTTTGTCCTTGAGAATTGTGGCACTTTCAGTACCAAGGACAGCAACAAGACACATACAGAAACATTTTACGTACACACCCTCTTCCAAGTCCAAGACTCCTAACATGCATGTAGTTGATTATTCATTTCTAGCCACAACAATTTGACAAACCTTTGCAATTTCTAACTGACTTAGATTGCTCAAGAAGGGAAATATTTAACGTTTTTTGTTCCCTTGCTTTGACTGGAATTCATTTTGCTTTGACTTGTTGTCTGTCGGAATGTTTTACCGGAATGTATTGTGTTTCGTTACTTCATCTTTAATAGACAGTATCATTGATCAGAGGGAAAAAATATGATTCGTTTCTCTGTTACGGGTAAGAGAGGCAATAACCACGGTATGTCATAGAAAACGCAGGTTTTGAGATGGAGAATTTCCTGAATTTTCAATAGCAAAATTTTAATACAACAGCAATGCCTTGGGCTGCTACTAGACCAACCCCATAGTCCCTCCTACGTCCGTAAAATTGGAAAAAAGAAAGGCCTATCTATTATCTTATCGGTTTAACTGCTAATCTGGATTGACACTTTTGGGTAGGTCTGCCGAAAGTGTTGAAAAGAGCATTTTTAACCTGACATCACAAGGAAGCCGATATCGACGCGGCCACAGATACCTAAGCTTCTGTGAATCGTAGCGCGAGTGATATTGGACATCTTCTAATCTTCTCAAACTACATGAAGTATGTACGGCTTATGAAAGAAAATACCAGAATGATAGATAAAAAAACCTGCTGATGAAAGTGAGAAACGCCAGATACTCTTGAGCTCCGGTCTATTGACATGTAAATGAGGGACACCAGAATTCCAGTCAGGTCGACTCGATGCACATGCGTACAAGCTTTGGACGTCGCAGGGACAGAAAAGATAGGACGAGTAAAAAAAGTAAAATCCAACAGTTGGTGGCGATGTTAGCTTGTTATGTAACCATGGCAACAACACTGGGGACACTGAAAAGGCAACACATTCTTTTTGTTTTACCGGATGCTCTAAATTTCACTAAATGAGTTTGCTTAGACAGTCGGCGGAGAAGCGAGATATGATTATGGTAGTCTTTGATGCATGAATGACCTGAAGGCTTGTGACAGGATCGCCCAATTTTCACAGGAGAGAAAAATACAGCACTATAATGAACAAAATTGGACGTCAGTGGAAGAATTCCCTGAGGACATACACTGCCGATTCTTCAAAGGATCATTCTGTTTATTAGTGAGCTTTTGGAAGCTTTTTTGTCCCGAGGAAAGTCAGGACTTCGCTATTGAAGATTTCGTTAAGCCTGTGGAAAAGAATTCAAAAGGGGCCGAGGAAAGGGAGAAAGAAATTAAAGAGAGAATGGGACGGACGGGCGGTGGGACAGTCAGTGGGTGTGATGGAGAAAGGGAGGAGGGACGGGCTGAGGGACGGAGGGACAGGCTGTGGAACAGAGCTCAAGAAGGAATGGGAAGTGGGCCGGTTAGAGGGATAGGCGATGGGTTGGAGGAACAGGAGGTGGGACGGAGGGACGGCCGAAGGACGGACGGTGGAAGGGACGGGCGGTCACTCAACAAAATCATGTTAGAAGCACAATCCTTACAGATGTTTAAAGCTACCTCATCATAGCCTCAGTCTAGACTTTTCATGTTCGACACATCAAATAAATCTCTATATCTGAACCAGGTTGGCGGTTTCTTTCAGTGAGGCACCAAAAGAGCGTGCAACATTTACAAGCAAGTGGCTGACGAACCACTTCGGTAGTACAGGAAAGATTAGGGTACTTCAGTCTGTAGAATACTGAACCTTACATTTGTAAGTCTCTTGAATGACCCCGGGTTGTTTTGATCTTTAGAATTGTTGTTGAGCGCTGGGCAGCGACTTCCAATTTAAAGACTCTTGACATTTTATGTAAGTCACTAAGTGAGTGATGAAAAAGGTTATATTATTTTGTATCACTATATACTACTCTTACAGATGACATCATTAGGGTATTACTGGTCTGAAGGAGTGCCTGACGACATTTGTTATGAGATATGTAATTCATGAAGCGGAGGTGGATCCGCACGGTGACTCGTGTGCGAAATGGAAGACTGAAAAGGTCAAACATTTTATCAAGAGAGAAAACTGTTTATTGGTCAGCATTTCTGAGATGCTGAAAAGTCGGGATACGGAAACGTACAACCCGAAAAATTGTCTTTGACATCTGTAGTCGCGAATATTTTCGAGTTTGAAACATGTGAAAAACAAGGCTTCAACACAAGATGTTTATCAGGCAACATCCTAAGAGCGGAAAGGTATGCCAATCATCCCAACTGCCTCCCATTGTGCGCAACAAGCCGGGATTCTTTCTCCATCCTATGGCGGTTGGCATGTGTGCGTGTTGTTTGCGACGCCTCACTGACGTGTGTCACGTGTGTTTTTCTCCCTTGCCTCGTGACAGAGGACTGTGCACATTGGAGCACGTCAGTTCCAGGCTGACGCTCAGGATACTTAGTATGTAACCATGTTGTTGTTGAACTAACTGCATAAGGAATATACTGATATGAGTGTTAAGCAGACCAAGGATGTAATGTATCACATATATGTACCACACCGATATAACATCATCCTTACAACAAAGATAAATCTGACAGAGCATCGATGGCCACAGTGTTAGATGCCATCCAGTCATCTGTTAACTTTTATTTGGAAGTGTACGTTGTGAATGGTTTCCTGCTTATTCCACTTGAAGTCACTACACTGTACTACAGTAGCATACACAGAAATATCAACCACCGCAAACTACAGTACCTTTACCGGATGTTTTTTTACAGCATGGTTGATTTCTTACCTGTCCCTTATTGCCATGCCTTGTATATGTAAATGCATTTGCTTGTATTACATTTTGGTGCACTTCTTGCTATCCTTAGTTTTTGAAATGAACCATCCATTTATTTTAATCGTCTTTAGCTCTTGTGCCTTGTCGGACATATGATACTTCGGTAAACTAGATAGGGGCCACGAATAGCCGAGCTTCAGCTTAGTCTCTGTCTTATCCCAGTACTTTCGATTCTGCATTTCCTCTCGTACTTTGCAATTTTATCCTGTGTATAAATTGGAAATAAACAACAACAACAAAATAACAAAACAAATATGGAATCGCATCTGTCCGGTGTTTTCTTTCCAATTGAGATTTTCTATCATCGATGCTATTGTGTTTATATAACCGCGAGTAAGGGCTATAGCGCTATTATATATAAAAACCAATTAGACGCTTTTATCAAAAAATTATTTCTCATTAAAATCGCACGCAGAGATGACAATTACTTTTGAGTCGAGAAAATTAAAGTTCTCATGCGCTCCCAATACAAGCGAGAGGGAGAAGTCAATCAAATGTCAATCATTTCAGCTATGTGGTATTGTGTGCGTTCTATCTGCATTACCCCTGCAGTTAGTCATGCTGTGTGGATATAACGTTATATGTATAGCGATCTCAATACTATTAGTACTGTGCGTTTTCTGGGGAATGAAACGTACAGGCTACTAAACATTGTCACCAATGAAGTACACAACTTTCCAAACACAGCGAGGCCACATTAAGTTCTTCGTTCTCGGATATACTGCCGCTTCATTTTTTTCTGATTTGTAGACAAGAGTCTAGAAAAAAGTTAATCCATCAGAGTTTCAAATTCTAAATGATAACCAGCCTGGTATGTTGACTGTGTTGTATTTGGATCCATCACAGGCTGCCTGCTTCTGTTTTCACTTATAACGACATGTCCATTTTGCCTTTTCGCTCCATTATGTCTTTAATATTTCCTAATATGAGAATCCAGTTCCAGTAGCAGAAGCGAACTCTGTTGAGTATTTATATAAACGCAAAGTATGCGGAAGTTGGAACCGTCCGTTAGAATGGATTTTCTTGCATTTATGTAAATAGTCACTAGAGGTCGCTTCTGCTAATGCAGTTTTCCTGATGACATTAGATCGTAATGAATACGATGTGTACACGAATAATGTTGCTACCTATACCGCCATAATACAGCAGTTTTGAAGACTTAAAAACAATTTAAGAAATCATAAAATTATAATATGAAAGTAAAGTAGACAAAACTGTTATTCTATTGCCTTATTGATCATTATCTTTTTATTTGCGTTTAGATGAACACGGGTCACTCGGGGTCACTCTGTCGAAGCCGGATGAGTAAGGGGACATGTTCTGTGAGTCATCAGCCATAGTTTCTGTCCCTATCTGTTCCAACCAGCTTTAGATTCACGAGCTAAAAGGCCAACAGATACTACCTGACGACCCATGACAGCAAATAGGACCCACTCCAGGCACTCAACGTTGTAGGAACTCGGCAAACCTCTGTCGCGTTTCGTCACATCATATCCGGGTTCAGAGTTATGTTCTGTGTTGACGAAACACATTAGAAAACGTTCAGGACAGAAGAAAAACTGGTATCGAAAAAGATAATGTCAACTCCAATAAGGTTGTCAAAACCCGTGTTGCTTTATATATTCTTCACGTATTCAAGGTGAGTTCTCTCTCTCTCTCTGCACGCGTGTGTGTGTCCCCTCTTGTTGTTTCAGATATAGAATTTACAAACGGCATAACGTTAAATAATACACGTAACGTTATGTGTATGTGTGTGTGTGTGTGTGTGAGTGAGTGTGTGTTAGTATGTGTTTCTGTGTCAGCATATGTATGCGCATGTGTGTCTACTCTCTAGTCTGTGCCTATGTTCTTGTGTGTGCGTGTGTGTGTGTGTATGTGAGTCTTATTTCTGCCACAAAGAATTCAGACAATCAGAGATGTCACGTAACAGCTGAATGTGTACCTCTGCAGCCTCCATTGTTTATCAGCAGCTGAGAACTCAGATGTCAAGAGCTCTGGCCAGGCTGTCACAGGTAAGCTGTACTCCCCCTCTAAATACTCTTTTGTTTTAACAGTTTGACATCAACTCTTATCATTTCAACTGCCATTTAGAGTAGAGTAGAGTTTTTCAGTCCGGTAGGAGTATCCACTCCAGTTTGGCCTGCTCTTCAATTCGGAATACTCAGGATACTGACATTTCCGGACGTAAGGGATGGTCCAGTGCCCTGTAGTTGTATACGACAGGATGATCTTTCATATGTAATGATGTTTGTCAAATCTTGCTTTAAAACCGTTCACAGTTGGTGCCATCACTACTTCCTCTGGGAGATTGTTCCACCAGCTGACGGCCCGATTTTTGCCATGGATCTTTTTAATTTCAACTGGTGACCTCTTGTTCTTGTTTCTACAGACAAGTGGACTAAACATGGAGTGTCGTATAGTCCTTTCGTGTATTTAAAGGTGTATATTAAGTCGCCTCTTAGTCTTCTATATACCAATGTGGGGAGGTGAAGACTCCTAAGCCTCTCTGGGTAGGGTAGATCCGCCAGACCCGGTACTCTTTTGGTTGCCCTTTTTTGCACTTTCTCAATTTCGATTGCCAGTGACCATAGGTGAGGAGACCATACACTTGCTCCATACTCTAGATGAGGACGGATGATAGACTTGTACGGGGTTAAAAACATACATTTGTCCATAAACTCAAATGTTCTCCATACCAGTCCCATTATCTGATTTGCCTTCTTTGTTATGGTAAGGATGTGTTTGTTAAAACCCAGGTCCTTGTCTACAATAATTCCGAGGTCTTTCTCTTCCTCCGTGAATTCTAGGGACAGAGGCAAGGGATTTGCTTCGTCTTCATTTTGTATGAGAAGTTTGGGTGCATTTATCTGGGTGAAATTGAAGTTGCCACCTTGAAGCCCATAACTGCAGACTGTCCAGGTCTTGTTGTAGTGTTTCACAGTCACGCCTGTATGGTACTGTTCGGTAGATTTTTGTGTCATCCGCAAACAATTTTAAGTGACAGGTAACTGCATTTTGCATATCATTCACGAATATTGTGAATAACACTGGTCCAAGAACACTCCCTTGCGGGACTCCACTGTGTACCTCCGACCACCGTGAATGACTATCGTTGACACACACCCTTTGTTTTCTATTTTCGAGAAACGAGGCTATCCATTTGAGGAGGCTCCCCTTGATCCCATAACTTTCTACTTTCCTCAAAAGCTTTTGTATGGGAACTGAGTCGAAGGCCTTGCGGAAATCCATGTAGATTACATCCACAGGTATACCTTGGTCTAGCCAGGTCGTCCAGCTTTCCAAACATTCCAGGATTTGTGTTACTGTGGATCTTCCAGGGAGGAACCCATGCTGTTGTCGTGTAAAAAGTTCATTCCTTCTCATGTGTTTTATAATCTCATCCCTTATTATACCCTCCAGAACTTTGCCAACCACGGAAGTTAGGCACACGGGTCTGTAGTTGCCTGGAGTTTTTCTACAGCCTTTCTTGAAGAGTGGAGTAATGTTTCCAATTTTCCAGTCTGTTGGCACCTCTCCCTCGTTCAGTGACTTTTGAAAGAGAATGTACAAAGGTGGAGCCAGCGTTCCAGCAAGCTCTTTTAGGACTCTAGGGTGAATCTGGTCTGGTCCCATGGACTTGTTGGGGTTGAGTTTCTATAGACATTTTTGAATATCTTCGATATCTAGTTCAATGCCTTTCAACTCCTGTTTGTATGTTGACTCTTCAGGTTGTGGTATACACCTTGTGTCTTCTTTAGTAAAAGTACTAACGAAGAATTTGTTTAGTATTTCTGCTTTTTCCACATCAGTTATTCATTCTCTTGGTACATTTTAGTCATTTTCATGAGTTTTTACCTGGCCACCACAATTAAACAGGAAGGTGCTAATGCAGGGCAGTATCAGTAATCCTCCATCCATAGTCAAAGGTGTTCTTCCACCCACGGGTAAACTCACTTCATAGGCCCTATGGGAATTTGGTCATGAGCCACCCATTCTGCACCATTGTCAACGGACGGGAACGCACTAGCATGTCCGCACTCTCGGACTTGCCTCAGCTTATCCACAAATGCGAACATTGTGCAGTTTTCACCAGTATCTTAATGAGAAATTTACCAACACTTTGACATTAATCAATACTTGTTACCATTTGGAGAACTTAATCTATGTTGACGTAAATTGCATACGAGCAAATTCTCACAGGGGTCTACCCGTGCCACCTTCTTCTGGGATGTCCTGTAGGGCACTTCCAGCTTGGGTCTTGTTCTGAATACTGTAAATGCAGAAACTTACGTGGTGGTTTTATGTTCGCGAACATTTTTCCATGGCAAGAAGAGATTACAGTGCATGGTGCTACCGTGAACTTAGAACCACCGCGAAAAGTCCTTTTTCCCGCTTCCGCAAAATTAAATCCCCATTTACAGTATTTCAAATTTAAGGATGGGGTTGTTATTTCAAAATTTCACTGGCATTGTCTTTTTTGTTGTTGATCAAAACCCATTGTTTCCTGCAGGTTCTGAAGAATGCTGGCTACAGGAGAAATATGAAGTGATAGAGAAATGCAGACCATGTAAACAGTTTGAATTGGTATGTTCTAACATAATGTGATAGTAACAATTATGATAATGATAATAACAGTAACACTGTTTGATACTAGGTCATGGCCGAAAGGTTTCTTCAGCATGATAATGGTAAAATCATTTAACTATCAAGTCACACTGCAGTCACACTGGCCGTCCATCAAATGATTTTAAAGAAGCTGTAGATGTATATATGTGATACTTGTAATTTGGTCTATGTAGCTTAGGTGTCAATTTTGAGACTCCTGGCAGCTTTTCATGGAACTGCAGCAGTCTTTGATTCCTTTATTTGTTTCTTGTCTACAGACCAGTAACTCAGTTCCTGTGTGCTCTGTGACGGGATATGTGGAGAGAGTATCTTGCAAGAGCTCAGGAGAGGTTTACAGAAGGTAAAATTAGGTTCATTTGTCATCTTAGAATTTGTTAGCAGTGAAAAAAGATAAAGGCCTTAAGTTTGAGGCAGTGAGCCGGTAATCTGTTGTGTCTAGGCTCAGTATTGGAAATGGGAGCCTACCCCTCAAATTCCAAGGCCTTTTTACCTTCCCAACCGAAGTCAGGAACTCATTTACACCTGGGTGGAGCGAGGAAAATTAAAAGTGCCTTTCCCAATGGAATAACATTTACCCAGAAACACCAGTAACTTGAGGTGGGTAACGGTTAAGAAAATTCAGGTTCAGGTCTGGTTCAGGTCCAGAGAATCAGGTCAAGCTCTGAACCTGGACCTGATTCGGTATGTGAAAACTTGTGAATGGATGATGCTCAAAACAATGGTCCATTTTGCTACAAAGAAATCTGTTTTGTGGAGTATTTGACTCCCACTGGCATTTTAAAATCCTGCAAGGCTAACTGCCTTTGTATGACTGACTCTAAAACTTGTAGAAATGATTATAGACTCTACTCTACTTTGCTTGTTATTTTGTTAGACCGGTAAGCCCAAAAACGTGTGAATGCCTGATCATATACTAGTACTGTAAGTTCATTAATGAACAAGAGTAAGCTGTTCATTTTCCAATCATTGTTCAAGGTCCAACATCCGGTCCACTGAATCCTTTCAGGTCCAGTTTTTCCAGACTGGTCCAATATGAATCAGTAACTGGTTTTGTACAGGTGCACCATACCAGTACCCACCATTTATGACAACTCTTCCCCTGTTCCATGTTCACCTATTCTTCAGTTGTCACAACATGCGAGCAGAGGAGAATACCTTCTGGATGTTTGAGGGGGTCTGGTTTGGAGTCTTTGTGGCAGGATATGCTGCAGTGTTTCTTCGACAAAGAATACTGGACAGTGCTGCAACAGCCAGAGTGCACAAACAGATTGCTAGTAGTGTATAATAATACAAGACCTAAGTTTTAACATATTTTGTTCATCATATAATATACGGTACATGTATATAATTATTTGTGCAGAGAGCTGTTTTGTACCTATATATGAAGCAGAGCGCTGTGGTCATTTTTAAGTATATTTCATGACCATGTCTTTCTTTCCTGTTGTTGAAAAGAAAAATACATCTATCTGTAACATGCAGGGGTTGGCGGGAAAAATCGTGACCTTTTCATTATATGCCTTATTTGTTTGACCAGCTATATGGCATATAACATAAGGAAAAGGTCACAATTTTCCCACCCAACCTCTGCTTGGAGAGTACATTTTGGCATGTTATGGAAAACAATCACCTTTTGTTACATTGTACACTGGGAAAGGATCTTACAGGACTAAATATAATTTGTTTCAATTTCCCTCTGTACCTAAATTTGTAAGAAGTGTTGTATGATATAATGCATATCATGTGTATTGATCCAATAATGCCTATTGTTAAACAAGATTATATTTGACTTCAGAGAAACCAAGATGTTTACAAATAGATTAGGCCAAACTTGAATGGTACAAAGAAATACAATCTTATTTGTTTGACCAGCTATATGGCATATAACATAAGGAAAAGGTCACAATTTTCCCACCCAACCTCTGCTTGGAGAGTACATTTTGGCATGTTATGGAAAACAATCACCTTTTGTTACATTGTACACTGGAAAGGATCTTACAGGACTAAATATAATTTGTTTCAATTTCCCTCTGTACCTAAATTTGTAAGAAGTGTTGTATGATATAATGCATATCATGTGTATTGATCCAATAATGCCTATTGTTAAACAAGATTATATTTGACTTCAGAGAAACCAAGATGTTTACAAATAGATTACACTTTCTTTGGAATAACAGGGTCAAAAGACATTGTTTGGTAACAGATCTTATAACTTCTTGACCAAGAGTTTGGACTAAGAAGACTGTCATGGTGTTTAGTGCTGTTATGTCCTGTCTTATAAATTAGTGAAACTTGGCAGCTAGTTCATATGGGCACACTTCTTCTGGGCAAAGGACTTTTAGAAATAAGCCATAAGTATGAAAGTTCATGTGTTGGTAGAATTCACTCTGTTGAATGATAAGATTTATTATCAGTGGTATTATTTCTAAACCAAAGTAAACATGAAATTGTAAACTTTTCGTAACTGCTCATTGAGCCACCTAACACAAAGTGATAGTTGTAAAATTTGGGCTTTGTTCCCACACAACAGAAACACTCACCACAGGAAAGGCCACCACCGCCCGCCAAAAAACAGCAGAGGAGGGAGCGACGACGCCCCAAGCAGAGAAGAGGCCCCGGCCGCCAGCATAACGCGGCCCAAGGCGGACTAACCGGGCCCACGAACCGGGGAAGCGACACCCGCCTGGGCGAAAACCAAACAAAAAGATGGGCTGGCGCACTTCAAGAAAAAAGACAAAATAGAAAGCCCGATAAAAACGACTAAAAAAACGTTAAAAAAAAACAGCCGGAGCCTAACCTCTGCTTGGAGAGTACTGTTTCACTGCATTGACTTTCCGGAAACTGGAAGCGTGGTGATATTTGGGAGTGAATTGAAATTAGAGTGGGAAAATGGAATCTACCATCTTTACAGTTCCAAGCTTGTTGACTGACCCTGATGGGTGTTTCAAACCAACAAGACAATTCACGTACTCCAGGAGAACAGAAGTGCAGTATGATATACACATAAAATGCATAGGACGACATTAAAGGATCGTGTTCAGAGACCTACATTGGAGAAATGAAACAGTGTCTCCAAACTAGATTTTACATCTACATCTGATAAGCATACCCATATCAATCCCAGACATCTGTCACCCTCGACATTT
>NC_049980.1:18808087-18808705 GCF_000003815.2 Branchiostoma floridae | reverse complement strand
AAAATACTAAATATAACTATCAAATGAGGAGGCTTCTACATTATTTGATAGCAAGAAGTTCCACTCTATTCTACATGTATATGATATATTATAGTTATTGGGAAATGTGACTTTTTTTAACATTAGTTTTAGATTAATATTGCTTCTAAAGGCATGAGTATTTCTTGTTCTTTTCTGATCTGGTATTAAGTACTTAGTACATGTAATTGGTACATCTCCCAGTTTATTAGCCATTTGTAGAGCGAAAGTCCACGTATTTCCTAGATTATCTGACTAGTTGTTTGATAACATTCCTCCAACAGGTTGGCTCTGATGTCTTTCTCTGTTACAAGAAGTCCATGGCCAAGATGAACTACATATCTTACAAAGCAGGTAGAAAGCTCCCTATCTTTACTTCACAGCCTATTTTTTTCCCATTCCAATCTGAATGAATAAATGAATGAATGGATGAACAAGTGAACAAATGAAGTGTCACTATCAGCATTGTATGTTAACTTTACTACCATGGGAGAGAAAGATAATTGTTTTGGGCTTGTTTGTGTTTTATTCTACACTGTGGTTTCGGTATGTTCTGCTAGAGGGAGACAGTGCAGTTCTGGTAGGTTGTCAGAGGGGTTT